>NC_134888.1:33942080-33999580 GCF_041734735.1 Babylonia areolata | reverse complement strand
AAAAAGAATCAAATGACATGAATGAACCGTGCATTCAACAAGAGAAAAGAACTATAAGAACCTACACAAGAAAAGGAGATAAAATAGAAGAAAAAAAAAGACAGACTTCTTTATGAAAACGTCAGTGAGGAATGCTGGCCGATAGTACAGTCATGTCTCGAAGGTTGAGATACTGGAATATGCTGTACAGCTGTCAGTAATTCTCATTGGTGGAGGGTGATCTATTGTTAAATGGTTTTGTTTCCAATACTCAGTCACCCCCCGTCCCCCCCCTCTCCAACTCTCAGCGGCTTCACCTTGACTATAATATGCACAGAATCATTCCATTTCCCTGTTGTTTTTTGTTTTTGTGTGTATTATTTTTTTCCTTTTTTGGGGGGGGAGGGGGGGAGTGGGGGCATGCGGGGGGGGGGGGGGGGAAAGCTGGGGGAGGGAGGGAATGGTGGGGGGGGGGGCGGGCGGAAGGGGTTAGGGGGTGTATTTCGTTGGCGTTGGTGCTTCTTCATTCTCAGTTGGTTGAAATCATTTCTATCACCTAGGAAATGACTGAATGTCAGCCCGGTTACCATTTTCAATACACTTCGTCCTTTGCAGTAATCAGATCCGCACATGCAATCCTTCACATGCTTGCAGTTCATGGTTTGTAAGTCCTATCAAATCTCTTCAAAACCTGCAAAACCTTAGGCTATTACAAATATGAACGGTATCCTTTGAAGTAAAAAACGCAATGAGTTAGAGTAAATTCCGCTGAGAGAAAACAAAACAGCCGCTTATTAAGACTGGGTATATGTAGATGCTTGGTACTAATGGAATACAACAAAAACAATCTGTTCATTATATAACAACAGTCAACTCTACAGCTGTTTATTGATATCTATTTCTTTATAAAAGGGGGGTGGGAATTGGGAGGAGGGATAGGGGGCAAGAGGAACAGAAGGGTTGAGAAATAGGGAGGGTCGCAGCACAAAGCCCTAAATTAAGCAGTTCACCCTACATTAAGCAGCACACCTGATGAAGTGAACAAATCTACAGGGACGCTTTGTGGAGACAAAGTGGAGACCAATACAACTTTCCACTTTTTCTCCACAATGTCTCTGGCAAACACCAAACCATGTATAAACAACACAGGACTGATTCAGTGCTCTCAGTGTTTACCAACTCTTTAACCACATCACAATGTGCCTTCCCACTTTGCACAAAGTATACCACTGGCACATAACACAACTACTTTACATGGGATCACAACTAACAACAAGCCAAATATGTGTCCCATAACATTTTGCTGTTACACCCATGTGCACACACACATGAAAAATCCTCAACACACACTGACACAGTGTTAGCCTGTGGATCTGGTCATTGTCTAATAAACAAAATAAGTAGGTAATACTTCAAAACCAGCTTCAGGAGTTGCTGACCAGAAACTAGCTAACTCAACACAGCAACAACACATATCATTTCTACAGTTCCGCATAACTAGTGTTTATACAGTTTCCTCAGTATTTCATCAACTGACAAATCTCTGAAACAAAATCCCTGACAAACATTATCACTTATGTGGGCCAAGACACACCATTTCGACCAAATATATTCATCAAACAATACCAAATATATTCATCAAACAATACAACAAAATATATGTGACAAAATAGTAAAGGGGGAAGGGGGGGGAGGAGGGGAGGGGACCCAAAGTTAAAAGACATAGACCAGTATTTCTCCAACTGGCTGATTGCATTGATTGTCCCTGGGACAGTGATCAGTGAATGGTGTCGGCATGGCATGACTGAATGAACAGTGGAAAGGGGATTGAAGGGATGGGGGAGGGAAGGGAGACAGGGTATGGATGCTGCAGGTGTCACAACCTGTACACTGTAAATATCTTATGAGAACATAAACGTTATTCTTGTCATACTTTAGTAAAACTTTACGCACAATGGAAGAGGTGATGCTGATGCATATCTGGTGATTCACAAGTACACTTCAATTTACAGAATTGGGACCTTCATGATTTCTTTTTAACGTGTCATATGAACAAACGTGGAAACCAGCATGCGCGTATATGAGTGCATGACAGAGAGAGAGAGAGAGAGGGTGCGCGCATGTGTGTCTTGTGAGGAGAAACGTCGACAGTGGCAGAGGAAGCGTTTACCACACAATGTAGAATAAAATCTTTTCCATTCCTTTCTGAAGTAGTGAGATGAGTTCAGCGAATGCCTGTTGAAATGACCGTCCATTCACCGCGCAGTGTAACATCTGGTGTTGTGGAAGAATGCGAAACTAGCTCTTCAGTGTCAGCATTCACATCAGTCACCAACATTATGGCTACAGCGCCTGACACGTGACTGAACACCACGACATCCAGTGGCTCAATGTGAATGGGACAATTAAGACTTTTTTTTTTTTTTTTATTCAAATGTTTAAGAATTGTCAGTCTGGAAGCGTGTATATCCCAGAACTTGTTGAACTCGTGATCTGGTTTAACTGTTCAAGGTGTATAAAGGACAGAGTATTTTCTCAATTAGAATCGTTTATAACGTGCACCGAATAGATTTTTTGCATTCCTGAAGAATTCACGATGTATAGTGTATATAGTATTAGTTTGCTCACTCTTATAACCACATGAACAGAATTTTGTTGTACTATTGGCCTATTTCACTGAATAAAACACTGACTGCAGTGAAAAAGAAAATGTGCTGTTCCTGTATTATGTTATGCATCTTTCCACCATCTACTTAGCATTTTCACGCACGCATTCTGTGTATGCTCGCAGGCCTGGAAGTGTATGTGTCCTATATTTATTGTCGTACCCACTTCCACGTGTTCCCCCATACTTCTCATATTTTCCCAAAGGTCTTCGCCTATCTTGTCCGTATTGCCCCGCTTGTCACCTTAAACCCCTTCCCTTCCCTACTGTTCTCTCCACATCCTAACTGTTCTCCCCATTTTGTCTCTATTACCCCCACATGTTCTGCTCAAACTTTCCGACATGTTCTGCCTAATCTGTCCCACATGTTCTCCCCATACTGTCCCTATTGTCCCACATGTTCTGCTCAAACTGTCCCTATTGTCCCACATGTTCTCCCTAAACTGTCCTTATTGTCCCACATGTTCTTCCCAAACTGTCCCTATTGTCCCACATGTCCTCCCCAAACTGTCCCCATTGTCCCACATGTCCTCCCCAAACTGTCCCCATTGTTCCACATGTTCTCCCCATACCGTCCCTATTGTCCCACTGTACTCCCCAAACTGTATTGTCCCACATGTTCTCCCTAAACTGTCCCTATTATCATACGTGTTCTCCCCATACTGTCCCTATTGTCCCACATGTTCTCCCCAAACTGTCCATATTGTCCCACATGTTCTCCCTAAACTGTCCCCATTGTCCCACATCTTCTCCCCATATTGTCCCCATTGTCCCACATGGTCTCCCTAAACTGTCCCTATTGTCCTACGTGTTGTCCACAAACTGTCCCAAGTGGTCTCCCCAAACTGTCCCTATTGTCCCACATATTCTTCCCATACTGTCTCTATTGTCCCACATGTTCTCCCCAAACTGTCCCTATTGTCCCACATGTTCTCCCCAAACTGTCCCTATTGTCCCACATGTTCTCCCCAAACTGTCCCTATTGTCCCACATGTTCTCCACATACTGTCCCCATTGTCCCACATGTTCTCCCCAAACTGTCCCTATTGTCCCACTGTACTCCCCAAACTGTCCCTATTGTCCCACATGTTCTCCCCAAACTGTCCCTATTGTCTCACATGTTCTCCACATACTGTCCCCATTGTCCCACATGTTCTCCCCAAACTGTCCCTATTGTCCCACATGTTCTCCACATACTGTCCTCATTCTTCTCATCATACTGTCCGACATGTTCTCGCCACACTATCCATATTGTCCCATATGTTCTCCCCACATTGTCTCACATGTTCTCCCCATACTGTCCCTTTTGTTCTCCCCATACTGTCCCTAATGTTCTCCCCATACTGTCCCTAATGTTCTCCCCATATTGTCCCCAATATTCTCTCCATACTGTCCACCATGTATTCTTTATACTATCAATATTGTTCTCCCCATACTGTCCCTATCGTTCTCCCGACACTGACCCTATCGTTCTCCCCATACTGTCCCTACTGTTCTCCCCATCATTGTTCTCCCCATACTGTCCCTACTGTTCTCCCCATCATTGTTCTCCCCATACTGTCCCTACTGTTCTCCCCATACTGTCCCTGTTGTTCCCCCCATACTGTCCCCACTACTGTTCCCAAACTGTCCATGTTTTCCTTATACTGTCCCTATTTTTCTCCCCATATTGTCCCACATGTTCTCCCCATACTGTCCCTACTGTTCTCCCCATACTGTCCCTATTGTTGTCCCCATAGTGTCCCTACTGTTCTCCCCATACTGTCCCTATTGTTGTCCCCATACTGTCCCTACTGTTCTCCCCACACTGTCCATACTGTCCCTATTGTTCTCCCCATACTGTCCCTACTGTTCTCCCCACACTGTCCATACTGTCCCTATTGTTCTCCCCATACTGTCCCTACTGTTCTCCCCATACTGTCCCTACTGTTCTCCCAATACTGTCCCTACTGTTCTCCCCATACTGTCCATACTGTCCCTATTGTTCTCCCAATACTGTCCCTACTGTTCTCCCCATACTGCGCCTACTGATCTCACCATACTGTCCCTACTGTTCTCCCCACACTGTCCATACTGTCCCTACTGTTCTCCCCATACTGCGCCTACTGTTCTCACCATACTGTCCCTATTGTTCTCCCCATACTGTCCCTATTATTCTCCCCATACTGTCCCTACTGTTCTCCCCACACTGTCCATACTGTTCTCCCCATACTGTCCCTACTGTTCTCCCCATACTGTCCCTATTATTCTCCCCATACTGTCCCTACTGTTCTCCCCATACTGTCCCTACTGTTCTCCCCATACTGTCCCTACTGTTCTCCCCATACTGTCCCTACTGTTCTCCCCATACTGTCCCTATTATTCTCCCCATACTGTCCCTACTGTTCTCCCCATACTGTCCCTATTATTCTCCCCATACTGTCCCTACTGTTCTCCCCACACTGTCCATACTGTTCTCCCCATACTGTCCCTATTGTTCTCCCCATACTGTCCCTACTGTTCTCCCCATACTGTCCATACTGTCCCTACTGTTCTCCCCATACTGTCCATACTGTCCCTATTGTTCTCCCAATACTGTCCCTACTGTTCTCCCCATACTGCGCCTACTGATCTCACCATACTGTCCCTACTGTTCTCCCCACACTGTCCATACTGTCCCTACTGTTCTCCCCATACTGCACCTACTGTTCTCACCATACTGTCCCTATTGTTCTCCCCATACTGTCCATACTGTCCCTACTGTTCTCCCCATACTGTCCCTACTGATCTCACCATACTGTCCCTACTGTTCTCCCCACACTGTCCATACTGTCCCTACTGTTCTCCCCATACTGCGCCTACTGATCTCACCATACTGTCCCTACTGTTCTCCCCACACTGTCCATACTGTCCCTACTGTTCTCCCCATACTGTCCCTATTATTCTCCCCATACTGTCTCTACTGTTCTTCCCATACTGTCTCCAATATTCTCAACAAACTGTCCATGCTTCCCTTATACTGTCCCTACTGTTCTCCCCATACTGTCCCTACCGTTCTCCACATAGTGTCCCTACTGTTCTCCCCATACTGTTCTCCCCACGCTGTCCCTACTATTCTCCCCATACTGTCATTATTCTCCCCATACCGTCCACCATGTTCTCCCCATGCCGTCACTGTCCCTTCTGTTCTCCACATACTGTCCCTACTGTTCTCTCCACATTGTCCCAAGTGTCAAACACATTCTCCGCATATAATACTCGGTGAATATGTGTTGGCGCGCAGTGCATGTTTGCACACAAGAGAGAGAGAGAGATAGAGAGGGGGGGGGGGAGGGGTAATGACAGACAAAATGGCAGACAGATCAAGTGAAACGGAAACAAATCAGCCGTCGTCACACACAGAAGCAGTTTCAAGGCTGGAGTTATCTGGACACACAAGCGTTTCTGAACTGCCATTGTGCACGACTCGCGTACACACACACACACACACACACACACAAGTAAGTGTTTCGAGCACTTGTACCACACGCCCGGTGTATTATGATTATAGGGCTGGTTAATGTAGATTTTCTCGAAAAATGTCACAACGTACTTTCGTGAGAGAGAGACAAAGAGAGAGAGGGGGGGTGGAGAGGGAGGGATGGAGGGAGAGAGAGGTGGGGTAAGAAGAGGCTGGGTGAGAGGAGGTCGGTGGGTGTAAGGATATGGGCCGGTGTGAAGGCCGTCGTGGTTGGAGACTTTCTGTTGGCCCATAGCAGGGTGGGGTCAATATATGCAACCTTCCTGGTTCATTTCTCATAAACTCCGTATTCCCGAAAAGAAAGAAAGAAAGAAGAAGAAGAAGAAAAAAAAAAAAAGAAAAAAAAAAAGAATCTCGGGACCTTTTGGCAGCGCTCCAAGTCGGGTGGGTTAAAGGGGGAAGGAGCAACTCGCTTTCCAGACTGGGTTGAAAAAGAGGGAAGGTGGGTATGTAAAGGAGGACGGTGAGGGTGAGAGTGAGAGGCATGGCAGGAATTGGGTGGTGGTGGTGGTTGGATCAGGTTGGGAGGGGGCGGAGTGGAGTGTCGCTTCTCACCGGTGTGTTGACACACACACGGCACAGTGACAGGAGTAAAAGCCAGGATTTGAGCAGTCTAACTAGTTACCTTCTGTCTCAAATGCACCCCTATAACACTGACTGTTATCACGCGCGCACGTGTATGTATGTATGTATGTGCATATTCGCACGCGTCTCTCTCTCTCTCTCTCTCTCTATATATATATGTGTGTGTGTGTGTGTGTGTGTGCGTGTGTTTGTGTGTGTGCGTGCGTGCGTGCGTGCGTGCGTGTGTGTGTGTGTGTGTGTGTGTGTGTGTGTGCGTACGCGCGTATGTGCACATGTCTACGTGAGCGAGAGCGAGACTGATCCAATGATCTAATCCCAGCAAACAGCTGGCCGCTGGCTCAGCAAAGGTGCAGACCCGGTGGTACCTTAAAGCTCTGTGTGTACATAATCACACCAGTGAAACGATACGCTATGAAGATCACGAAGTCCATGTCGCGTATGGTGTTCTATAGAACCTGTCCAAGATGCCTCATCCCGAAAACAGGATATGGGTGCCTGAATTCGGGCATGGAAACACTAACGAAAACCTTTCGAGGAAAAGGCTTAGTGTACAATAGCCCAAGAACGATGACAAAGAAAGAAGTAAGACAAAGACATTACCGTTTACAATCTATTTTAAATGTGAAAGTAGTTGGCTACTTGCGGCTTTCTTGTTTTCTTTCTTTCTTTGTTTTTGTTGGTTGTAAATTGCGGTTGCTAACCTACTTACACACTAGTACCCGCACTGGGTTAGTAAGCACTGAACAACTGAAATGTAAGACGACCAACAGAGAGATATGGATACGAGAGGGAGGGGACAGAGAGCGAGAGAAAGAGAGACAGGGGAGAGAGAGCGAGAGAAAGAGAGACAGAGACAGACAGACAATGAGACACAGACAGAACAGACAGACAGACTAGACAGAGACAGAAGAGACAAACAGACAAGTATGGACAAAGACAGGAGTTTCAACTTCAATCTGACCTGCCAGCCATTAAATGCAGTTTTCATGGTCTCTCTCTGTTTCTATCAGTGTGTGTGTGTGTGTGTGTGTGTGTGAGTGCGCGCGCGCCAGCCCGGGCATGTCTGTGTGTGTGGGAACCTGCAGGGTTGCACGTGTGTATACAGCTGAAATACCTATATAATACACGACAACATAATGCAAAAAATAATTGCACCCATACAAAATTCCACATAGACTTGTTTGTTTATAGTGCCTTTTTGGAACATTCTGAACCATTTTAATTATTTTTCCTTCACTTCAGTTTGGGTATGTATTTTGCATTTACTTATGGCATTTACGCTAGTTGTTGGTACATACTTGGCTTCCATTTGTTTTCCATTTTCATCGTGTATGAGTCTTTGAATGCTATAATTAAAAAAAACTATAGGACATTATTTCGTAAATATTTTTAATCTCACTGCTCCTGTATCTTCCATTTGATACTCTTTTGCTGCCTACGTATCTCTCTATACCTAATTTCTTTCTTCGTATTAATCACTCAGTTTTTGTTTTATTTGTTTGTAAGTTTGTTCATGCTTTGTTGTTGGTGGTGGTCGTGTTGTCTTTTTTGTCGTCTTTTTCTTCTTTCTTTTCTTCCTCTTTTTCGTCTACTGATAGAATACACGTATGTGCTGATAATTTTTTTGCCGGTGTGTTTTTTTCGAATTAAAGGCTGCCTCGAAAAAAACCCAACCAACCAACAACGAAAAAACAAAACTAAACGACAACAACAAAAAACCAACCCTCGTTGCACGCCAAAACACGCAAAAGTAATAACCTATTAAACATATGATCACAATATAAAGACAAAGTGGATCAAAACCTGAGTGGGCACCATTTCTAACACTGACATGCTGCACACGCATCTGAAATGAATGATACTGTCCATGCCGCAATCGAAGTCATCATTCCTTGCGCATGATTATTTTGTTCTGAAGTGGGCTTCTGACTTAAAAACCTATTCAGCATGCAACATGTTTTGACAAGACATTTAATTACACGGTTCTTTAATGAGTGCATTATAAGACGACAAAATTATTCCCAAAAGTATGATTTGCCATTACCTGGCGTCATTTAACTGCTCCTTGAAGATGCACACATCAATATAACTTAGATTCAGAGCACAATAATTATCTTTTAACTAGAATGATGAATAAATGACTTAAATCAATACACTGATATGTAAGATATATGTGCAATTTTTGTGAGAAAGAAATTAACATGTTACAAAAATGACTATGGAAAAACTTTTCGTTTCTTTACAAGTTTTGTCCTTATCCCTGAAGTACCTTATGATTTAAATTAGAATGTATGGAGATAATCTATTTTCTAATATTTTAAGCAACAGAAAAAAAGAGTTGACAAATCATTTCCAGAGCAAATCAGTTTGTTAAAGTTTACCACGAACACATTGCCAACAGACAACCGAAACACAGGTCAGCCCCAAAATGAATGTTTTGATCAGCAGCCAGCTGCGCAGTTTCTCTTCGAATGTTCAATGATTTCATGGCTTAAGGAGAGCCAAGTTCTGCCGCTATTACTCTATCAAAGGAAGTCCTGCTGTCTTAACCCCCCCCCCCCCCCCCCCCCCCAGAAGCTTTACCAACGAGGGCGGTAGCATGCTCCGCTTTTCAGCGATTATTCGCCTCCACACATAAGGAGCCAGCCGAACTCCTTTTGACATACTATAGGGCGAACGGGGTGGGAAGGGGGTGCTTGGTGAGGGTAGGGGTCTGGCGGTGACACCCTGTGTTGGATACCGAATACGCCCAAGTGCACAGCTGAGGCTCAGCTGACCTAGTCGAGATTATTATAGCTTTCAACCAATCAAAAGCTGTGTTCAGGAGTGCGACAGTCTTGTGTCCTTCACCCTTCCGTTCTTCATATCCCAGCATTGAGGTCAGAACGGGTCGTGTTTAATCCAATAAACGCACCGACTAACACCGTTCTTGAAATCACCGGGGCTCATAATCACATTTACGCTCACATACCCGTTTAACTTACATAAATGAAATGTGATCAGATATGGGAAACTATAATACTTATGCCAGATGTCTTTCTCGGCTGTTCGTGCAGTTTGCAAAAGGTCACACACACATACATACGCGCGCGCGCGCGCGCGCGCGTGCGTGTGTGTGTGTGTGTGTGTGTGTGTGTGTGTGTGTGTGTGTGTGTGTGTGACCTTGTACGCGCGCCCTTGCCATCGAGACCAATCCCTGCTTTAACAGTAATCAAAACACACAGCTAATCTTTTTTCTTCTTCTTCTTCTTCTTCTTTTTAACCTGTGCCGATGACCTTCATCTCATTTACGGACACCTGTACACTGGGAACCCCATGATTACTGTTATTCTGTGTCGCGCAACCTGTTCCCTTTCTGCCCCGAGTGCTCAACGTGTTACTGCTTAGGGCAACTTGTGAACTGAAGTTGCCAACAGTCACGCTGGGCAGTCATGTCAGACAAAGGTGATAACCTGCTTCGAAATAGCTGAGCGAAGTAGTCCTGGTCATGGAGGACAACATGATAACCCATTTCAGGTCGCTGTTCAATCCCGGTATCGACGAAGAAAAAGAGGGGAGGGGGCGGGGGTGGGGAGGTAGGGGGGGAGGGAAGGGGAAAAAAGCAGTGAAGGGAGAGGGATAAGACATAGGGAGAGACAAGACAAAACAAGACAAATTCTTCTTTTTTTGGAGGATAATAGATAAGCACTGGCGCGCCTTTTTTTCATCCAGTCCCCGCCCTGAAACAGGGTCTACACTACACAATACTACATTATATTATATGTCATTGCATGCACTACACAATGCTACTTAAAGTCATAGCATGCGAACACAATACTACATAAGAGAGAGGGGAAGACACACACACACACACACACACACACAGAAGGAGGGTGGGTGAGAGTAGCGAGGGTAGAAAAGAGAGGAGAACTTGAGTTGATGTAACATGGATTTCTAAACCGTCAGCCAACATTTGCTGCTGTGAGTTTTTCAAGAACAAATATACTAATTCTGTATGCTTGAGAGAAGACAGGGTAGGTCCGGTATTTTTATCACAATAATTTGTCTGTCTACAGTCTTTGCCGATTCAAGAAAACCACACGACACATGCCCCCCCCCGCGCGCGTGTGTGTGTGTGTGAACACATGTGTTTGCATTTGTTTTTATCACAACCGATTTCTCTGTGTGAAATTCGGGCTGCTCTCCCCAGGAAGAGCGCGTCGCTACACTACAGCGCCACCCATTTTTTTTTTTTTTTTTTTCCCGTGTGCAGTTTTATTTGTTTTTCCTATAGAAGTGGATTTTCTACAGAATTTTTCCACGAACAACCCTTTTGTTGCGTGGGTTCTTTTACGTGCGCTAAGTGCATGTTGCAAATGGGACCTCGGTTTATCTTCTCATCCGAATGACTAGCATCCAGACCACCACTCAAGGTATAGTGGAGAGGGAGAAAATATTGGCGACTAAGCTGTGATTCGAACCAGCGCACTCAGATTCTCTCGCTTCCTATGCGGACGCGTTACCTCTAGGCCATCATTCCACATTGTCTCATCTTGATGTTTTAACGAAAGACATCTTTACACGGCGTAATCGAGACATGTTCACGGCTATGCCAACAAACTGACCCTCCTCACTGTGGTCGGCCTATGGCCTATCGTCAATAAACCTGTGCTAAATTATGGTCATGAGTTACATGCAACACACCCTAGATGGGAATTAGTTTCAGTGATAACACCGCTTGACTTTTCTCCTGCTTTCGACACAACCAAGGACAATATTCTCCTCAAACACCTTACAGATCATGTGAATCTTAATCATTGTCTTAAACAACTGGGTTGCGAGCAATATTTCTCTGATGACACTCAACATATCTTTGGCAATAGCAACAAATCCGAGTTTTCCTGTTGTGTCCGTCAGAGTTCTGCTTTACGTTATGTTATATGCGTTTTCTGTCTTCAAAATGTTTATTTTGTCATGTCGTTCTATTTGCCGATTCTAATCTCCAGTCCAAAATATTCCCCATTCCTGCTCACACACCCAAGATCAGATTAGCCCTATAATGAACAGAACTGTTTTTATGTGTACAAAACAAAACAAACCCACCCACATAATAAAAACCCAACAAAAGTTTAAATGACAATACGAAACCTTACGAGTATTGTCAGAAAAAGCAACTTCACACTTGTTTTTTACACTCAGCGAACATGAACGCAACAAATATCTTGTTTCACCTTCTTGTGATGATAACATATACTCTACGTCTTAAATGATATCACAGTATAAATCATTCAGTTATCAACTCAAACAATCGCAAGTTTACTTTCCTCGATATTTGTCTACATGTGGACAAAATTATGTTTAGAGTTCTCTGGACTTGGCTATGATAATTTCTACTCTGCCCCAAACTCAATATTGGAAAAACCCACTTCTCGTTTAAAAATAAACGAACAACAGCCACAAACATCTTAAATGAAAGCTAAATTTGTATCGAAAGCTAGACAAGTTATCATGCTTAGCCTTTCAGGAAACTTCACAGACTTCATAGAATTCATGTTCATCTAGCTCTGCTGACCTCTCGGATCATGCTCAACTCTTAGTGGACAGTTTGCCAGTCAGCCCATGAATCAAGTGCAAAATGGTAGCTCTTTGTGTGCACTTCTTTTCTGGTTTATGTCATCATCTTTCTGAACGCCCCTCTCTTCCTTCTCTGTCTATACACATACATGAAAACCACGGCGCGCGCCAGGACAGACAGATCTTTCCAAATTAACAACAAAGCGCAAAAACTTCAGCAAATACACCTGGAAAAATTAGCAAGCTACGTGAGACAATGGTGTATGCAGTCACGTACACCAGTACGAAAGAGAGCGAGAGAGCGAGATAGAGAGAGAGAGAGAGAGAGAGAGAGGACAAATGGCCTCAGGCCATTATACAAACACATGGGAAGGGGGAGGGGGGAGAGGTTTGGGAAAGAGAGAGAGAGGGAGAGAGAGGGAGACTTACTGACTGACTGACAGACAGACAGACAAACAGAGAAAGCGACAGACGGAGAGAGTCTGACAGACTTACCTCAACACACCGCATATCCCTGGATATATTTGAAAGTGTACCACCGGTTGGCAAGCCACATCTTTATTCATTCTGTCAATTAGTTGGTTCAGTCTGCCAACAGGACTAAGGATTCATACGTTTTGTTTATCTAAAAACAACTATCAACATTTCATTGTCTTGTCAGAGCCTTATCAACATGCCTCATGCTCAAAGTGGTCGTCAATAGCTGTGAAAACCGTACACGCACACGCCTACGCATCTTTCATTCTGTTTGAGTGTACTCAACGTGAGACAAGGCACTACGAAAAGAAATAACCTACCCACCAACCCAAACCAATAACCAATGAAACCGTGTTCTGATTTTACCGTCTGGGATTCCCAGTTTCACTCCTAAGCGTGCCGTGAAACGGGTATTTTTTTTGTCCCGGGACTTCCCCAAACTTGACCCGGCGAACAGGATGACGAAACTTACTTCCACCCGCCTAATCCCCACGAGGAAGTCATTCATCCAATCAGAAGCCAGGGTGGCCGGTTGGCTTGAGAGCACTGCGTTATATCTTATCACGAGAAGGAAGTTGCTATCAGAGGTCGCTTGTGGAAAGCACCTTTGAGGTATGAACCCTTCATCAGTCTCGAGACAACGGTTTTGCAGGCATTAGCGGGTGAACCTCACAAGTACCTATTTGTACATTATTTGCACTCTTCTTTATTGTTTTTCTTTCTTTCTTTAATTAAAAAAAAATCCTATTTCATTTTATATTTTCTTCGTTATCTTCTATTGGAAACCAATGCCAATGTTGTTTTCTGCGGGGCAGAACAGAGAAGAAAGAGGACACACTGCACAAAATGAATATTACTTTTGGAAATATACACCACGATTAGCGAAAAATAATTGAAATTAACATGATTATTCAAGAAATAAAGCTCCAACTACCGTTCCTTCTCCATTATTAATGAATGAATGAATAAAGAAATATAGATAAGTAAACATATAAATAAATTCATAAATGACTAGAGAAAGAAACGACTCGTACAACCAAACATTGAGCACATAATACATGCATGAAAAACACGCAAAACATACGTACTCGCGTGCAAGCACAAGCGCATGCATGCTCACGCACGTACACCGCATGTGCAAACGTTCACACACACATGCATACATGCATAGATACATGTATATATACTGCACTCTACACTCAAGGGACACAATGTGGAAAAATACAGCAGACATCCGAACAAACTCAAAAAACGTTTCAGCTATATATGAAGCACTCCTCAAAGCCCATTTAAAATGACCTTTCATGCACTGAACTCGAACTCAGCGTATCGAGGGGAAATCCCAAGCGGTTAGAAATACCTGGCAACCCGGAGTTTCCGAAAGCGGTATATTTGGAACTGAATTCAAAGCTTCCCCAAAGAAACGGTCGTTGGACTTTCCAAGATGAGTAAATTTGGAGCTACCGCATTGACCTCGTGGACCACACTGGGGATTCCCCGTCCCATTTTCCGACTGGTATAAAAGTTTGAAGCCGGAAGCCTCACTGAACAGATTTTCAGGTTTTCATCACCTTGCACACAGATGCTGGGAGAAAAATCTATGATGCTGCTTCAGGAAAAACCTTCTAGTTTTTTAAACTTCGTCGAAATAAATGACTGGAGTAAGGGAAAAAGCACTGACTACCCATGCGTTAAAACATATTCGCGTGTTTTCAGGTAAGCTGTTGCATTTTATAACTGTTTACATATGTAAGTGTAATTTCGGGCGATGATTTTTTTAGGCGGATGTTTTATTGGATTATTATCTGCGAGTGATTCTGGTGATTCTTACAATTATTTGAGCTTTTTGGGTTGGAATTTCTATATCACTCTGAGGTGGGAGTGAGCATTGTTTGACACATTTTTGGGTGGGTGGGGATAAGGGGATCTGTAAATTCATCGTTTGAGTCTATTCGATGCAACACGACAAGCTCCACCCCTAAAATATAAAAGAAATTAACCACACAAAAAATCAAAACAAAATAATACGAATGACAGCAATAATAAGGTCGACACACACACACACACACACACACACACACACACACACACACACACACACATTCCGATTTGGTGTTGCTTCATCACGTTAAATGACTGTGAACAATACAGACGGAGCTTCAAATTGCCAGTCGACCCTATGCATGTATGCCGAATAACTAAAGTTAGCGGCTGACTCGTCAATACAGGCTTCGTACCTGCCATGTTCTAAGACACATGTGCACCATGGATTTTCGAGGAACAAAAAACGGCAAGGAGCGAAATATGTCCAGTTTGCCTGACGAAACAGACTGTCAGGTCAGATGACTAACCCATACAATGTCAGGTGACTGACTTCCACATAGACCTAATGCACTGATCATTCCATGACAACCTTCCCGACGAAGATGATGCACTATAAGCAGCAATATGTGAATGACTGCAATGCTTTGACTGCCTTAATGTGTGTGTAACTTGGCGTTCTCGATGCATGTAAACCATATGTGATCTATTATCATCGTATTTTTATTGAGCGTTTTTATTGACACAAATTGCAACTTTGATATCATATCCATCTGCAATTAAATGTATTTGTTATAATAAGTTTAATGGATATTCGCACAAACAAAGACAACACAAAACGAAGTTAAAACTTACTGACTACTTACGGAAGTATAGTAATGCATTAAAATATGACCTGCAGATACCTTATCGAAGTTAGGTTAATCCGCATATTCTATTTTAGCTGAGCGACGGAGTTAAAACATTCGCTTTGTCAAACAAGAGATCTTAATTCACTCTTCAAGCCGGACGGAGTTGTCTGTCTCTGAAACAAAATCACTATCTTGAAGTTACCAATTTTTCACACTTCCCTCTCCCATTTGTTTTAATAATGCATTGAAGAATAATGTTGAATCTTTTCCACTGGCATATAAATTGGTCTTTAAATTTGAAACAGCCAGTTCTATAATTACGTTAATCGGAAAAGTTGCTTTGTAAAAGGTTCAGCTGAAGCAGTGTAATGTGTACGATTGAATAGAATAGTATGCGTACATGTATTTGAAGGCACAGCATTGCCCATATTATTTTCCGTAAAGACAATCGGAAAGACTCGTTTTAATTGATTTCAGTATACATTCAGTCACATGATTAACGTTACTAAAATGTAAACATTTTTTTGCTTGATTTCTTTTGTTTTGGAGGGAGGTGGGGGTAAGAATGTAAAGGTGTTCTTATTTTGTCTTTGAAAAAGGCAGTAGTAAGTATTAGTCTCATTCAGGTTTAACACCGACACCCATCTGAGGTGGTATGGCAAGGCAGGGATAATCAACCATCTCAGGACAAGGAGGGGTGGGAAGAGCTATCTAATACTACGATGACACAATCAAAATACGTAAAAAAATTAATAAAATAAAATAAAAAAGCCCCCACCCCCACCACCCCAAAACCCTCTTCCCCCATCCAGTCCTGCCCACCCACCACCCTTCCCCATTTTTCTAAGTGTTAAGCATTGCTTCCACGACCTCCCTCCCCTCCTCCATGCCATCCCTCCCAACCCCCCTCGCCATTTTTCTAAATGTTAAGTGTTAAGCACTGCTTCCCCGCCTTCCCCCGCCCCCTCCTCCATGCCCCCCCCCCTCCTCCCCTTGCCCAATTATTCTAAGAAAAATATACTAAGTGCAGCGAAGTCCGGAGTATGCTTAACACTAACCCCTGTACTGACACTTTTTCAGTAAGAGGAACACCTCATGAAGGCGCCCAAGAAGCGTCGTTCAGTTTCATTCTCATGACAGCATTTTGACACAAAGGCAGACTATCTCATTTGTTTACATTCTAAAATTAGATGCATCTAAAACTAAGTAAACATGTCACATGCTATTATGGGAGAAAACTTTCAAATATACATTTTTTATGCGATTTTTATTTTTAGTTATTATTATTTTTATTTTTTACCAAACTATCCGGAAGATCGTTTGAAGAAATTCTTGACAACTTGTTTTTGTAAAAAAAATTTAAAATAAATAAATAAATAAATAAGTTGCTTGTACGTCAGCTGCACATTTATTCTTTTAAATAGATTTATAGCTAACATATCATAAAGTTCTCGCTCAATCATATGGACTTTTATTCGTCTAAAATCACACTACATGAATAGGCATTAAACTAGAGAACACACTGTCAGTAAATCAGTAAATTATTGTCTGTTGATGACGGGACTTTTTTTTCTTCTTCTCCTTCATTAGCTTCATCGTTTCTCCCTTCAGTTCGTGTCAAACAGTTATGTCGGACGACTGTTGCGGTCACCATGTGGTTACTATATCAACGTCAACACGACCACAGCAAGCCGTCCACATCTTCCGCCATTATCTGGTAAGTAACTTTTTGTGTGATTATTCTTTCCCTGATTCACATCATTCTGACTGAGTATATCCGTGTGCGAGAGTGTGTGTGCGAGTGTGCGAGTGTGTGTGTGTGTGTGTGTGTGTGTGTGTGTGTGTGTGTGTGTTTACCTAAAAGAGCAACGACAGCAACAACCGCGATTGGAACGGTTAGAAATCCGAATCAAATATTTAAAAGCCGGCATGTCAAAAGGGAGATAATCTGTTTTAACTTGAACTGCAAACGAAAAAAACAAAAACAAAAAACAAACGAAAAAACAACAACCCCGAAACCATCGTCGTACAGTCAGAAGGTGATTCTATAGGCTCTACATTATCTATGAAACTTTACCATTTCAGATTCGTGGTTTCCTGAATTTCTCTTCTCCGATACGCTTCTCTCTTTCAGTTGTAATGTAAATCATAACGCTTTATAAAATACCCACACACTCAAAGGATTGAAAGGTTTTTGGTTTCCCCGGTCGGCCGGATTGGAAGCAACATAAAATTCCTGCGTTTGACTGACAATACTTTTAGACTTGTGCCAACAATGTGCCCAGTACATTCAATCCACGAAAAATTCATAATGTAGTTCTGATACAGGAGTAACACGCTGAGGGAAACACTGCACCTTCAAAACTACTGACTCTGCTATTTCTTGGTTTCCGTTTTTTTGGTTGTACGAGTTTTCTATTTGGAATCCAACGATATGCATAATGATACGTGCGTTGGGCTTGATCTCTTCAATCTCTATGCGCTTATCATGCATACACAAAAATAGCTCGCTACATTACAGAATTAGAACAATGGACATCGTCAAAGAGATACAACACACACACACACACACACACACACACACACACACACACCATCGCGCTATTACACATTCTCACAGACACAACACTCATATCACCACTAACTTTCCCTTTCCCCTCCCTCATCATCCCCGAAGCCAGCTGGACAAAAAAAGAAGGAAAGAAATTCAACAACAGGAGAGAGAAAAAAAAAAGATGGCAAGAGAAGAATTACTGGTATACAGAGGAGGAGTCTAAACAGCTGACGAAGTCATTCTTGAAAAAAAAAACACCCAAAAAACAGGTGTCTGATTTTTTGTTATTTCTGTGATTATCATTTTACCTATACTATTCCTCCAGCCCCCCCCCCTTCCCCTCCCAAGCGAACTATGCAAATGACCGTGAATTTGCTGTATACAAATGACCGTGAATGTGATGTGCGCAAAAGACAGTAAATGTGATGCCAGTAAGTTATGCGAATGACCATTAATGTGATACCAGTAAACTATACAAATGACCTTGAATGTGATGCCAGCAAACTATGCAAATGACCGTGAATGTGATGCCAGTAAGCTATGCAAATGACCGTGAATGTGACGCTAGTAAGCTATACAAATGACTGTGAATGTGATGACAGTAAGCTATACAAATGACTGTGAATGTGAGGACAGTAAGCAAATGACCGTGAATGTGATGACAGTAAGCTATACAAATGACCGTGAATGTGATGACAGTAAGCAAATGACCATGAATGTGATGACAGTAAGCTATACAAATGACCGTGAATGTGATGACAGTAAGCAAATGACCATGAATGTGATGACAGTAAGCAAATGACCGTGAATGTGATGACAGTAAACAAATGACCATGAATGTGAGGACAGTAAGCAAATGACCGTGAATGTGATGACAGTAAGCAAATGACCATGAATGTGAGAACAGTAAGCAAATGACCGTGAATGTGATGCCAGCAAGCTATACAAATGACCATGAATGTGATGACAGTAAGCAAATGACCGTGAATGTAATGCCAGCAAGCTATACAAATGACCGTGAATGTGATGACAGTAAGCTTTACAAATGACCGTGACTGTGATGACAGTAATCAAATGACCGTGAATATGATACCAATATGCTATACAAATGACCGGGAATTTGATGTCAGTAAGCTATGCAAATGACCGTGAATTTGATGTCAGTAAGCTATGCAAATGACCGTGAATTTGATGTCAGTAAGCTATGCAAATGACCGTGAATTTGATGCCAGCAAGCTATTCAAATGGCCGTGAATGTGATGCCAGCAAGCAAAGCAAATTGCCGTGAATGTGATGCCAGTGGCTATGCAAATGACCATGAATGTGATGCCAGCAAGCTATACAAATGACGTGAATGTGATGCCAGCAAGTTATACAAATGACGTGAATATGACAGTAAGCAAATGACCGTGAATATGATGCCAGTAAGCTATACAAATGACGTGAATGTGATGCCAGCAAGCTATATAAATGACGTGAATGTGATACCAGCAAGCTATACAAATGACGTGAATGTGATGCCAGCAAGCAAAGCAAATGACCATGAATATGATGCCAATAAGCTATGTAAATGACCGTGAATTTGATGCCAGCAAGCTATTCAAATGACCGTGAATGTGATGTCAGTAAGCTATGTAAATAACGGTGAATGTGATGCCAATATTCCTATGCGACGGAAACTTCTTTGGGCAGAGCGGTCAGGAAAGAAAGTTGGTCAGTGGAAACTCCATACGGGACACCCTCTGTCGATACAGCGCTTCTTTCGCTATCCTGCCCCACCCTGTTCGTGTGAGTAATCTTGCTTTTATTGTGCATAACTGATTTTATTCTTTAAATTTTCTATTTCGAAAAATAAGTTATAACCTTGTGCTTTTCCTTATGACGAGCCTGAAGGCGAATTTCTATACTCTGTTTCAGACAATAAAGTGACTGATTGATCCCCATAACCAACGAAGGCACCGTGACACTCCATGACAGTAAGCAAGCAATGGTTGGTAGAATCACTTGCATATAAAGGCTGGTTACAGATACCATTTATCTCACTTCAAAAAACAAACAGAAAACAAACAACTAAAAAAACAAACAAACAAAAAACCGGGTGTCTTGTTTGTATTGAACAACATTGGCACGTTCTAACTGTTGACCATTAACTTGGAAAATGTCTACGTCAGATAGTTTACATGTGTTGTATCTTTCCACTGTCCTATAAGGCAGACATGGTTTTTAAAGACGCACGCGTGATACCCACTTAATTAAACAAAGAAACTGTAGATTTTTTAAGGACACACTAAAGCATATTATTAACTTATGACAGGACAGTTTTCATTGCACACTTTGTCCACCAACTTCGTTTTAAAATGTTTATATTTTGGCCACAACCATTGGCCACAGCCAATCACTGTTCCAAGTTTGATGAATGAGAAACCCAAACTTAACCATACGTCTAAAATTGTCGTGACCTAAAAGTCCGATCCCTGACCTCAATCCCCAATCAGCTTTTGTTCCTATCATGACCAGTCACTGTACCAAGTCTGATAATGACTGCATGCAGTGCATTACCTCTGTTGCAACCACAAGCTTTTCATATTTATGTCATGCTATTGCAACAGAAGACGCCCCTGGCATCCCTACGTTTTATCAAAGAGGACTTGGTTTCTGTGGGTTATTGGTCCATTCAAATTCGGAAGCTTCATAATCACGAACGTTTCACTGTGCAGGAACTGTTAATTGCTCCGTATCTCTCAATTCCTCTATTATGGCCTTTTCTGCATCAGAGATGAAGCCTTTTACATCATACCTGAACACGTTGTTTTACTACAAGCCCATTGCCAGTTCACTTCATACAAGCAATGCATGCTCAGAAATGAAGCCTTTTATATCAAGCCAGAATACGTTGTTTTACGACAAGCCCACTGACAGTTCACGTCATACAAGCAATGCCTTGCTCTTCCGAAGACACTCCCGTCAGATTTGTATACATGTAGGACAATGTTTTCTCACACTATGTTCTATATGATTTCGTTTATGCGTGACTTTAGTTATCTTGAAACATCCATAAACATCAACCGGTGAGCCTGCTTGTGTGGTGAACTGGTCATGCAGTCAGTCTTTCAAAACAATTGGATCAGTATTGTACAGACTGTCAAACCAGCAACCCCTCACGGGTTGAGCACATTGCCTTGTATTCCATTGTCACTTTTTGTCACAACACATTTCCATGTGAGGATTACAGGCAACTCTCCCAATGGAGGGTGCGAAGCTACAGTGCAGCGCCACCCATTTTTTCCTTCAATTTTCTGTCTTAATGTGTTTTGTTTTACATTCAAAGCGTACTTTTCTGTAGAAATTTACCAAGGAGAACCCAATTGTTGCCGTTGGTGTTTTTACGTGCGTTGGGTGAACACGGCATACGGGGCATCTGTTTATCGTCCGATGCGGTCGATCAGCACCCAGACTACCACTCAAGATCAAACAGGGGATGGCAGGGGTGAGACAAGGGGGATGTAAATCCCGGACAGTAGTTGGGATTTGAACCTGTGGACACTGGCTTCATAGTCGGACACATTAATAGGAACCCGCTCCATCAGTTATGGTGATTATGATACTCTGCTTGAATCGAGATTATAGACTGAACCTGAAAAAAGATGAGCAACTAGTTTGGATAAGACGACTACACCTTTGGAATTTTTCAGAAACAGTTTTTAATTCACAAAAAGTGCACAGCCATCATAACAGGATTCCAAACGTCTCCATGCATATTCAATTTTCATGCTAGAAACAAAAATGACAAACGAATACAAAAGAAAGCATTGAAGAGAGAGAGAGAGAGAGAGAGAGAGAGAGAGAGAGAGAGAGAGAGAGAGAGAGAATCAGAATCTACGAGGACAGAAAAAGTAACAACAGACAAAATACAGCATGTGTGTCACAGCACATTAAGTAGACAATATTCGAGATACAGCTGTGTCAGCTATAACAGTAAAATTAACAGTCAGCGAGTGGCAACACTCCCAGACAAACAGCGGTGTGCATGCGCTGCATGACAACAAATTTATATTTCATTTGGATACTGGCAACATACTTTTCTATTTAATATCCTTGTTTGAGAGTACAAGTAAAGCCCCTAAACGTGTGCAATGCTTTTCCCATTTTACACCCCTAAATTTGCAATTTAACAACAATAAAAATCAGTTCAATAATCTTATAATTTCATCAGCTGTAACATTTCTTTCACAGCCAAATAGTACGAGATGTACACTGAAGCGGAATGTTCCAGGCAACCTACACTTTTGAGCTAGACCAGTCTGAAAATCAATCCACAAAGATTGAATACATTGGCAATGAAAAAAAAAATTAAAAACTGTATGGAATGTAAAACGTTTTGTGTGTTGCCAAATGTACAGCCACTGGAACCATCTGGATTCATACAAAAAACAAACAAACAAAAAAACAACCTCGTTTGTTCCTGAAATTCAATTAACTATCTTAATTTGAAGTCATTTTAATTTTACCTCTTTAATGTTAAAAAATGACATCCCACTGTATATTTCTTGTACATCTGTGACAACAGTTCGGCCATATATCTTTTAACCAGGTCATCATAAGACTGCCTTGATCCTCTTGGACACATAATTATTGAATTCAGTTTGGTTTGTAAACTACGAAAACTGTTACATCCGTTACAATTATCAACCATGCGGTAGCCATGTAGTGTGCATCTGTGATGAATGAATGAATATTTTGGTCTGCTGTTGGGATGTGCATGGACATAATGATGTTGTGTCTTTTATTGATCGCCCTTGTTGATGTTTTACAGTATGGAGCTGAAGTGGGTGGCTCGCCCTTCTGTCCACAACTGGGCTGCTGAGTGTATGAGTGGCATGAACCTCGCACGAAATTTCACGAAGCATTCCAATTTGACTGGGCATCGGCTCGGTCTGAGGTGAGAGTAGGATCAAGCTCAGTGTTGTTCTTAACCAAGCGTGCATTCATTGCGTGGGTAAACGTGGACTAGATGTCAAGGAGCCATTAAATTTCTATTTTTCACTGTCAGGTTTTTCAGTTGTGGTGGTCTCTCCCAAGAGTAGAATCAAGCTCAGTATTGTCCTTAATCTAACATGTCTTCGTTATTGTAAGGGTAGAACCAGCGTCACATTCGTTAAGCGGTATTCCTCATAATCACCCCTAATTTCTGAAATTGTGTGAACGCACAAACTGATAAATTCAAAATATCATACCTGAACTTGCTGTCGCCCTTCCAACATCAAAGGGCGACAACTCATAGAATGCCTCCAAGAAATTTACATCATATACCATCCACAGAGTTCGCAATTTCTATTATTATTATTTTTTAACGTCAGACAGAAAGTTAAAAATCTGAATTCTTTAGTACGTAATATATATATCAATATATATGCATATATGCGCATCCACACGCACAGGCACAGACACAAACACACGAACTGCAGGTCCGTTAGAAATCGACATAAGTGAATAACTGAGTCTAAATCTCAAAGGCATGTTGATGATTTATTATTTCTACTATTATTATCTTTTTTTTAATCAATGGTCAAAACCGAGAGGATTGCTTCGCATCAATATCGTTAACACAGCAATTGGCCAAGTTATGCGATGTCCAAATATCAACCTTCTTCAAGAACAAAGGATACACAGCTGCGATTACAATATCCTCTGCCGCATCTCCCTTTAAGAGAATAATGGATAAAGTTTACAGACTATAAACCCTGTTCGTAGATGTTTACCCCCTAGCACTGGAGGGGCTTCATGCCAAGAAGATCAACAGTTAAACATGTTTTCAGACAGCTGCGAGAGAAAATCTTGTGAGAAAAGAAAGGTCTCCATACATCGCATTTGTTGAACTCATGAAACCCTTCACCTTGTAAGAACGGACTGTTCAATGTTATGGGGAAAAAATCGTCCTTCACCACCAAAGTAACTGCTCATGTTCGCCGTCTCCTTTCACAGCAATATGCGGGACACAGCTTGCTTCACTTGAGTGACGCCAGAGTCTTACAAAGCTGAGTTGTGCCGGTATTGTCGTCTCACTGCTCAAGTTCTAAGCCCCTGACACATCCCAGACGGTGTTTAACTTCATTCCAGATTAGATAAAAACACTGGATCCATCATCTCATATTACTATTATCATCATTATTGCTATTACAATTGTTGTTGTTATGTATTATTGCATATGTATTGCGGTTTTCTCTTTTAGTTTCCCTCTCCACGATGAGATCAATGTCAGAGTCAATAAGACTGCCACCATCATGGGAAATTTAATCAGAACAACAACCTCGCAAAAACACTATGCATTCAGTAATCTCCCGCATGGCGGCGAGGCGCAAGACAATCAGCCTCACAGAAGAGAAGAAGTCCAGCCCCTCTCATTTGTGTTGCCTACGATGCATCCTGGGTATTTCATAGCAAGATACCGACGCCCTGGAGTGGTCAAAGTTCACAAGCCTGACGACAGTCCTCAACAACGAAACTTCAAATGAACAGACCATGTCTGCAGGATGAAGAAGGACGCCTACCAACAGACTCCCTCCACAGCCAATTTTAGAAAGGCTCGCAACAGAGACGTGTGCTGGTTTCTGCTGCTTTTCATAAAGTCAAGTGGGAATCCATTGTCAAGGAACACCCTCGCTATGTGGAGTGATGGCCTAGAGGTAACGCGTCCGCCTAGGAAGCGAGAGAATCTGAGCGCGCTGGTTCGAATCACGGCTCAGCCGCCGATATTTCTCCCCCTCCACTAGACCTTGAGTGGTGGTCTGGACGCTAGTCATTCAGATGAGACGATAAACCGAGGTCCCGTGTGCAGCATGCACTTATCGCACGTAAAAGAACCCACGGCAACAAAAGAATCGTTCTTGGCAAAATTCTGCAGAAAAATGCACTTCGATAGGAAAAACAAATAAAACTGCACGCAGGAAAAAAAAGCAAAGAAAAAAAAAAGGGTGGCCCTGTAGTGTAGCGATGCGCTCTCCCTAGGGAAAATCAGCCCGAATTTCACTCAGAGAAATCTGTTGTGATAAAAAAAAAATACAAATACAAATTACAAATAATCAGACTGTTAAACAGATGATCCCAGTTACCCGGGAAGGCACGAATAAACCATTTCGGATGAAAAGCACAGGATGCTGTCGATCCTACTTCATTGTCTAAGATCTGTCAAAAGTGCCTACAGCTACGGGATTGAACTGTTCGCCCACAGCAGATGCTATTCAAGTTCCACTGTGCGAACACTAAAAAGCACAATCCTTTGTCTTATGAGACAGCAGAGGCCACTGTCACTATCTTAAAAAAAAAAAAAAAATCAAAGTACCATTGTTCTTGCTGTGATTGGCCACTTAGCCACAAGCAATGCAAAAACTTAGGCCAGTTACTTTTAGCCTTAGATTTTCTAAGACGCACCCTGTGATACCTGCTCCTTGTGGGATTTAATTCGATCAAGACCATATTCTTTGTATCGTTTTAATACCACGCTCAGTTCTGCAAATGTTGCTCTTCTGGGCATTTGATATCAAAATGTCTTGACCATCTGACTTAATTTATGCCTGTTCATGCAAATCATTAGTGTTACAGACGAAGTGTGTGTGTGTGTGTGTGTGTGTGTGTGTGTGTGTGTGTGTGTGTGGAGTGGGTAGGGTTGACATCCACTCTCAGGCAGAAAGACCCCACAGGTCGTGCCATAGAGTTCTACAAAAACTACATGCTAGTTTTTCAGATATTTGTTTCTCTGTGTTGTCAGAAACTGAATAATCGGCTTCGTTTCAAGCATACGGAAAAACATTCAGGCCACACTTCGAGGGCCGACGCAAAAGGACAATCCTTTGAAAATAAGTCAACACTCAGGAAGAGTGCTTTGTTTGTGTTATGTTTTTTCCAACTTGTTTCAGTCCTTTACTTGCCAAACAGCAGCAACTTGGCACTAATCTTACATGGTTTCGATGGACATTCGTATTAACCTAATGCTCACGGTTCTCCAATCACTCATGTACAACAGTGTGTCCTTGACCCGTCAAAAGATTAAGTATACATCACATCTTTGGACAACAAGCCAGAAAGCGTATTCACATGTTCTGGCACCGCCCGCTGGCTTAGAAAGAATACATGACTGTCGATGCCACACTGTTGATTTCAAAACCGGGTTGGGTCATACCGATTTCCGTAATGTAATTGGAAAATATTTACAACTGTTAAATAAATGGGGTTTTTTTCTCTCCATCTTGGACCCCTCTGAAGAAACATTGTGACTTCCTGCCATTCTATCAGATGCTACTCTGGTGCCGTGTTAGATTGCACATTAGCAGTGAAGTATCAAAAAAAAATGTGAATATGTTGCTCAAAATATTGTGACTTCTTGTCATTCTATCAGAACCTACTGTGGTGCCGTGTTAGATTGGACATTAGCAGTGAAATACCAAAATCATGTGAATATATTACTCAAAACAACCCAGAATAAGTCTCCAGACACCAGCCGCACATATCATGTCGGTCGGCTTCATTCAAAAACCCGTTTTGATCACGGCAGATACAAGTATGTTTACACAGATGGATGGTTAATGTTTTCAGACTGGTCGAGGACGAAACATGGGGAAGAAAAACAACTATGGAACACTATAATCGGAACCTCTACATGCTGCTGCGGTCTCGTAATAGGAAAACTACGGCATGGCCATGGACATCAAGGTGCAATGAACTACTGCTATACAACACACATTCAGCTGTGCAACTTATCGAGCAAAACAATACTCACAACTGAGGTGAAGTAATCACTGATTCACACCTGTGCATGTTGTCCTCAAACTAGTTAAACTTCAGTCAGCTAACCATTTTACTGCATGTTAATACATAAAAATGTATGCACACACAAAAATAGTCTATTTAAAAGTGAATGAAATGATATAGGTCCCAGGCTAGATTTGAAGTCAGATCAGGCATGTCGAATGTGTCACTTTGATGCGTGCAGTCATTTTTTTTGTGTGTATGGAAAATTCGTAGCTTTGTCGTAAGCAAGTCGTTCAAAATGCACGGGTGCAGTTTTGTTCTCAATGCGGGCTCATTTATTATAGCTTAGTTTTGCAAAACGTGTTTAAATATACCACTGTTTACGTGTACTTCGGCCCCGTTCTAATAGAATTATTGTAGAGCAAGCAATACGGACTTAAAAACCTGTTAATCAGACGGTTGTATCGATTTGATGTGAACATCTTTTGCATATGAATATCATTTTGTGTTTCAGACAGAAGCTTCCTACGTGTTCTGTGTTTATCGGTGTTTTGACGACCACCAGTCTTTGCTGCGAGTGCGCGCAGGGAAACAGACCAGGTAAACCAAGCACCTGGTGTGTTGACAAAGGCCCTGTGCTCAGATTCTGCATTCTTGGTTCCATTCCAACACGTATTATTAGCAACAGTGACAATACCTGTAAAAACAAATGCAATGTCGCTCATCCCTATCTGATTTTGCCCAATTCCAAAAAGACATACAAACTCCAAATGAAAAAACAAAAACAAACAAACAAACAAACAAAAACAAACAAACTCTGATCACTTATTGCAAGCGCGCGTAGACATATATGATCCACTTATTACGAGCGCGTAGACAATGCGAATCGTCTTAACCTTATATAAGTTGCCTCCCTATTAATGAAATCAAAAACGTTGAATGTTGCATGGAAAGCTGCAAGGTATTTCACCTTCACTTTGAAACAAAACCGTCGACAGAATTCAACGGAACGCGTCAGTCAGCTTAAGGTGTGCCAGCAAGTTTAGTTTCATGCAAAATCCGACAAAATGAAAATTGTGTCTTCCGTTTCTGGTGTCCAAACTTATCGAAAAAGATATCTTAAAAAAAAAAAAGAAAAAGATTCAGCATGCCAAACTATTCGCATTCAATTTATTTCATGAAAATTAGGAACTGATTATCTCCCTTTAGTCGTGGTCTACTTTTATTGCATGTCAGTGGGCAACGATAACACAGGCAAGAATCCAATCGATTGGTACACACATCCCCTCAACAGTAGCCCCTTTCAGGTGGTGCCTGGGAGATAAAGAACAGACATTAATAACATTCAAGCCGAAATAAGCACGAAGTGTTTAATGCAGAGGGTAAAAAAATAAAACAAAACCGTCCCTTCATGTTCTGAGAAAAAGAAAGCTGTTAATGTTTCAAGTTTCTGGAATTAACAACAACAACAAAATCGTTTCACATGTACATACAGTTTAACACTTTTTTTTCGAAGAGGAATGTTAGTACTGTATGTTTCATCGCAATCCAATGGACATATGCTTCAGTTTGTCGGAATGTGTCTTCTCCATGATGACAAAGCTGGAAAGGCTGAGCGGCACTCTCAGGGTTTACCATATCCAAAGTTCTCTCCAACACCGAGGTCATCTGTATAATCAACCCCAGAACGCACGCACTCAACACATGACTTCCTCAGTCACCAAGGTCAAAGAGTGCCCCGGGCAAAGGTGTCGAGATCGAGCCAACGGACTCAGCAGACGGCAAGGGCGAGGGTGGGAGGTAGCGGATGGAGGTGGAGAGAGATAGGGTACGTGCACTTACAGTCCGCCATCTCTTGTAGATGACTGGCTTTGATCCACTCCCCCCACCCCCAACCCCTCGCCCCCCCAACCACCACGTTCTCCCTCCACAAATCATTCGCTGATCCTGGTTCTATTACGGTGAGCTCTTAATTGGTTTAAATATACTGTTTTGCATCATTAAACGGAAAAAAAAGAAGAAAGAAAGAAAAAACCCTGTCAGCTTCTCCTGTTTCTTCTCATTCTTCTTTCCAGGCGTCCCCGTTTTGCAGTTTTTCCGAAGGCAAAAAAAGTACCTTGATTTTTCCCTGACAATGACAGAGATTTCAGGCACAAAGATCTTCTGTGGTAAAATCTTAGCTTATGTCGATGTTTTGTTTATAAGTGACATATCGTTGCCCTTCTTTGAAAGTTTCCTCTTAAATAGCTTCATATCGTATGTACAAACGTGACGTTTCCTTTTGATATTAAAACTATCAAACACTTGTGATGTGAATGTGTATGGTTGCTTTGAGTCGTTTGCGAACCTATGCTGTTTCGTTGTTGTTGTTGATGTTTGTGTGTGTGTGTGTGTGTGTGTGTGTGTGTGTGTGTGTGAATCCATTCGAGATCTGATTTGTGCTTATCGTGTGTACGTTAAATTAAGAAGATTGCGAGACGTCAATGTTCAGACGAAACGTGTGTGTGTGTGTGTGTGTGTGTATCCGCGCGCGCACGTTCATGCGTGTGTGCCTGCGTTTAACCACACACACACACACACACACACACACCTCGCTCTCCCCGCTCGCTTTCACTTTTCACATGTATCGATGACAAAAGAAAGGTTTCATTTTTGTTCGTGTCTGAAAAAATCGCAGGAGATTCACTGCCCTCAAATACATCCCAATGCCATGTCACGTGCAGACAAGAAAACGGAGCGCTCCTAAAAATGAACAAGTAAACGAATAGATAAATGAAGAAATAAAGAAGAAAAAAAGTTATGCAATACATATCTTGCTTTGACAATAATTACAGTATCCCATTCAAACTATTTCCCAAAACAAACGTATTGTCTCTATTAAATGTTTGTTTCTGTCTTCGTTGAAAACTGCATGCTTGGAAGGGAGAACAGAGGGTCCTCTCTGTCACAGTATCAAAGGGCACCTCAGTACGATTGTCGCCAGTTGCACAATGAGATAGGTTTCCTGAGAAAAACGGAAAGGCTGCGTATCAGTAAACATTAGTTCGTGCGGGTTATCTCCATCCTTGACCCCATTACAAAGTCTGTTCTGTCTGTCTTTAAAGCTCACTGTTCGTGAAACGCTCATATGCATATTTATAACTTCATTCCCAGAAATCTTGAGTTCACACAAGTCCTAGAAAGTGCACTGTTTGAACTGCACATGTGGCGTTCTTCTTGACACTACCCCCCCCCCCCCCTTCCGCCCCCCCCCCCCCCCCAAAAAAAAAAACAACAACAACAAACAAACCAAAAAACAACAACAAAAAACAAACAAAAAACTGTCGCGGGGAAAAAACAACATAAAACACCAAACAAAATCGGTTTTGTAACTGTAACGCTGAAGGGCCACCGTTTTAACAAACCCCAAGGGAACTAACTACCACATCCTCCCTCTCTAGATAGATAAATAGGTAGGTATACTGATACACTGGATATGTAGACAAACAGCCAGACAGACAGATAGATATGAGTTGACGGCTGTTCGTCGGACTCGATTCTTGTTGGTCTTTTCTGCATTTATCGAGCTGGTCCCGTCTCTCCAGCTCCGCATCAGTACCTCGCCTTCTACCTAATGCTTTGAGACCCTTCTCAAAACGTAAGTGAAAGGGACGTGGCGGCGGCCTCCACTTCAGCGGAGAAGCTCGCTTAGTTTGGCTCTGCGACACAGCGATCATACGTGTCAGTATGGTACGAAGGCGTGTACATGTCACCGCTACAATGGCTCCATTTTCAACCAAGGCATACTGATTGCCAAAATAAAAACACTTTCCATTCTCATCCAAGAAGCTCCCTTAGCAGATGAATGTGCACTGATGGTCCACATGCCAAATGACCCGCAGATCACACTGACAAAGTTTTCCGAGGTAATCAGCCTGTGGAAAATCGATGTGATTTTCAAGCCCACACCCAACTCCAATGCACTGCAACCACAAATCACCATAGATGACACAGAGCTGAAATTGTCGACTGCTGGAAAGTACTATCTCCAGGGATGGTTCTCTGGACAAAAAGGTCTCGACCAGAAATAGCAAAGTAAGTCAAGCTCTGGGACGACTTGTGCAACAAGGTGTCGAACCATCATGATGTTACCCTGACCACAAAACTTAAGGTGTACAACGCTGACGTCCTCCTGTCACTTCTATACTGCTGTAAAACAGAAACATGGACGGTCTACCAGAGGCACTTAAAAGGGCTGGAAAGATTCTGTTCTTGGGATACAGTGGCAGGACAAAGTCATGAGGGTGGAGGACCACCGCTTTATAAACCAGCTGCTGTTCGAAGAACTAACGCAGGGACATAGAAGCACAGGCCGCCCATGCAAACGATATAATGACAACCGAAAAAAAAAAACCACCCAGACTACAGTGGTGCGACATCTATGCTGAACTCGTCAACATAGCACAGGACAGAGTACGCTGGCGCGCTCTAATAAGAAAAGCATCAAAGGGACTTGACGAGGAACGTGGCAGCAAGGTGCAGCAGCTAGAGAACGTCGTCACTGGACAGTGTCTAGCCCCGCAACATCAGTATTCTTCCAGCGCCTTGTATGCTCACCACTCTGCAAATCCACACTTGGCCTGCAGAGTCCATTCCCGTGTGTATATATAGTTAGCTGGAAACCGAAGGACAATTTTGGGGCTTATTAGGTCGTGTCCCGCGTATGTTACATGTACAACACTACTGAACACCACTGGAGTGATTCAAGCACCAGTATAGGGTCTCCTTTGATGTATGAGCTCGTGTCGACCTTAGTACTGCTAGAATTGGGACTGCAGCAGATGAGACTAGTTCTCGCTGTGTATTATGGTGGTGTGTTGAGCAATGCTGCTGAAACTGGCATGGACGATGTGAAGGCACTAAACAAATATCTCGATCTACCAATATATTTCTCCATCACACACACACACACACACGTTTTTGAACGATCTCAAGTAAAAGAGCAAACGAGTTTGTTGGTGGTTTTTTGTTGTTGTTGTTTGTTTGTTTTTTGTTTCTTTGTTTTTTTTAATTTTATTCTGCCCCATCATCTGCACCGTTTCAGTGGCATTACTCCCACGCCGCTCATTTAGATTCCGTCACAGTTCCAGCGTCGGCAGTCCGCAGGGAATCATCGATGTTTGGTCGCCAGGAGGCCACACACCAGAGGAGACCCTGTACTGCTGCTGAGTCACTTCGGTAGTGTTCAATGGTGCCTGTTCTGATTTAACGTACTTAGGACACCACCTACTAAGACCCCTACTAACGACAATAATGGCTTAGTCGCGGAGCCAGACTGAGTGAGAGACCAGAGTGGAGACCGCCACCACGTACCTCGAACAACAGCCCCCCATGAATCTGCCGACACTGAAGACACTGACAGGATTCATCCCAAGCACGGAAGTGGATGTGGTATCGAAACTGAGGTCACCATGAGAGCAGGGCAAGAAAGGCCACAGACTTTGAGACTGTTTTGTTTATATTGACAATGATGAAGGAGGAGGAGCAAACGAGCTTTTTGGAAATGCGTGGTCTTGACCGTATTGACCAAGTGGCAATGCGCCAATGACTAATAAGCAAGTGTCCACGGGTTCGAATCCCATGATTTTCATACGTTCCGGGATTTTTACTCCCTCCCCCCTCTGCTAAACCCTGGGTGGGTGGTCTGGGTGCTAGGTTTTAGGATGAAACGATAAACCGAGGCGCGGCATGCAATGAGAGCACGTAATAAATCACCCACCGCCACAATTTTTTTGTCCCTGGTAAAAGAAAATGTAGAAAAATCAGCAATAACAAATGCATTTATTGAGAGGGGTTGTGCTGCACTGTGGAGACACGTTCTTCCCCAGGAAGGAGAGCAGTTGGAATTATACACAGAAAACTCTGATGGGACAAAAATACACTTCGATGCAACACACATACCTTTGATGGTTCGCTCGATTTGTTCGAAATCGTGACATCTATTATAACTCTATTACAGGCTCACAGCTGGACCCTTCAGTGAGACAAACAATCAAGAACGTAATTCTTGTATCCATTCGTCCGTGCGTGCGTGCGCGCGCGCGCGCGCGTGTGTGTGTGTGTTTAAGTGCGCGTGAGTGTGTTTGTGCGTGCATGGGTATGCGCGTGTAAGTGTGTGACATCAAAATCAACACATGCATATTAATATCCGTACCGGTTCAAAATAACATTCAGCGGACTAAACAACCCAGGTAATGAAAAGTCTTGGAGTCCCTTCATCGCAGCTACACTAAATACATTCTATGAACCAGTTTCAGTTTCCCACGGCAGTGTCACCACGTGTGCTAGGTAGATGCCTGAAAACAGCATAACTCAACGCGCTTGTCAGGGCTTGAGTGCATGCATATATATATATATATATATATATATATATATATATATGTACCTATCTGTGCCGGTGGTGCGACCCAGGCTTAAGACATTGAAACGTCAGCACAGAAATGCGAGTACCTGCCAGCTACCTTGGGCTGGCATGTGGCCAAAAAGTCCCCAGTAAATTGGCGAACCCGACAAGAGGGACTCCAGCTGCAAACCCCCCCTCAGCGCTTGGGGAGTAAGCTTGCTATTCAATCTTCTTCTGAGAAGTGGCCGGGGTACCGGCTACTTAGAAATTCCTATCCGACCTTCTTCCCGACATACTCGTTCCTTTCTTGCACCGTCTCCACCTTTCTTTTCTGCCCCACTCTTTCTCTGTAACCTCCCCCCTCAACCCCTCCCCCCCACACCCCTCCTCCCCGCCAACCTCCCACCTCCCCACACACAGAGAAAAAGGGGCGGAGCTCTGTTATTCGGGGGTGTGGCGCCAACTTCTCCAGGACCCTCTCTCGCTCTTATTCTGGGGTGGTGTGGTGGGGATGTGGAGTGGAGAGACGGGGACGGGGTGGTGGTGGGGTGGGTTATGTTTGGGGTGGGTACGGGGGTGGGGGCGTGAGGGGGTGGGGGGGGTGAGATCAGTTTCCAATTCAGAGTTGGCGGCAGACTGTCCGTCGAATGACGCTCACAATATGTCCTAAAACACACACACACAAAAACACACACGAAAATGCTATAATATAAATGTATCTGTATCAGGCGTATGAACGTGAGGAAGAATGATAGTGCAATCCTTTTAAAGAATATACCATTAAATAAGATGAACTCTTACGTTACACACACACACACACACACACACACACACACACACACACACACACACAAACAAACAAACAAACACACGTGATGAACTCTTAACGTAAGAGTTCCATCTTATTTAATTGTGTATTCTTTGAAAAAAATGTACCATCATTCTTCCTCACTTTCATACGCCTGGCACAGATACATTTATAGCATTTTCGAACTCCCCCACCATCTTTACTGGCTTTGGTTGGTTTGAATCATATTTTCAATCGTTTGATTATGAATTTATTTCCTGACAAAAAATACCAGTAGCCCCCCCTCTGAAAATCCGGAGCAAAACTCACATGAAACTGAACCAAATCTCAGTGGTATCTTTTTGTTGTTGTTGTTGTTGTTTTTTGTTTGTTTGTTTTGTTTTTCACCCTCACCAGTCATCACCACAAAATGTGGAGTGATGGCCTTGAGGTAACGCGTCTGCCTAGGAAGCGAGAGAATCTGAGCGCGCTGGTTCCAATCATGGCTCAGCTGCCGATGTTTTCTCCCCCTCCACTTGACCTTGAGTTGTGGTCTGGACGCTAGTCATTCGGATGAGACGATAAACCGAGGTCCCGTGTGCAGCATGCACTTAGCGCACGTAAAAGAACCCACGGCAACAAAAGGGTTGTTCCTGGCAAAATTATGTAGAAAAATCCACTTCGATAGGAAAAAGAAATAAACTGCACGCAGGAAAAAATACAGAAAAAGGGTGGCACTGTAGCGACGCGCTCTCCCTGGGGAGAGCAGCCCGAATTTCACACAGAGAAATCTGTTGTGATAAAAAAAAAAAAAGAAGAAGAAGAAGAAGAAGAAATACAAATACAAATGAAAAACAAAGTCTAAAACTCGTGGTACTCATTCTGCAAATGATATGTTCGAATCTGCCTCGGTTGATTCATGGTTGTGAATCATACTGCTCACCGGGGCTGTTCGGCAAATTATAGCCCTCAGTAAGGGGGATTTTTGATCGGCATAGTTTTTTTTCCTTCCAAATATGTAGATTGGTGATGACCATGAATTATGTGATTTAGAGAATGTTGTCTTGATACTGGGCTATTCTTTTTGTTTGTTTGTTTGTTTCTTCTTCTTCTTTTATTTTTTCCAAACATAATGATATCCTGGCGTCAACCGGAGCTTGTTGCTGGTCAGGATATTTGAGCAACATTCGAAAACGTACATCGTGTGTGTGTGTGTGTGTGTGTGTGGGGGGGGGGGGGGGGGGTGAGAAGGGAGGGGCGAGCAAATGATACTGAAATGTGCGGTAACAATCTTTCGTTTGTCCTTGAGCCTTAGCTCTTTAACTTTTAACTCCACGCAGTGGACGCGATTCCACCACCGTCAGTAACTCAAGACTGGTTAGTTGTCCATACCCAGGTGCAGAAACTCACAGTTCGAGTGTGCAAACGCTAATCTATAAATGAACAAACAAAAGCTGAGTAAATTACGAGTAAGTTAATATATTAAAAGCATGTGCAACACAGTAAAATTCATCATCATCAACAACAATAATAATAATAATAATAATTATGACAATAATAATTATACTATCGTAACTACTACTACTAATGATAATATAAACATCAGGTATTTTATGAATGTTTTGTGTATTCTTCTTCTTCTTCTGCGTTCATGGGCTGCAACTCCCACGTTCACTCGTTTGTACATGAGTGGGCTTTTACGTGTATGACGGTTTTTACCCCGCCATGTAGGCAGCCACACTCCGCTTTCGGGGGTGTGCATGCTGGGTATGTTCTTGTTTCCATAACCCACCGAACGTTGACATGGATTACAGAATCTTTTACGTGCGTATTTGATCTTCTGCTTGAGTTTTCACACGAAGGGGGTTCAGGCACAAGCAGGTCTGCAAATACGTTGACCTGGGAGATCGGAAAAATCTCCACCCTTGACCCACCAGGCGCGGTCACCGAGCTTCGAACCCGGGACCCTCAGATTGAAAGTCCAACGCTTTAACCACTCGGCTACTGCGCCCGTCAGTACTTTTGTGCATTCGATAAATGCTATTATCCTTCCCCTCTGCACTAACCCGATTACCGAGCAGCTAAGAATAGACGAACAAAAAATCCGCATATATTTTCCCATGTCATGTGCGCGACCTGGGATGAACCAGGAAGAGGGTGAACGAAGTTGAGTGACCGATCCCAAGTTTATTTTTGTCATGTCATCCTAGCAACACACTGCACGAGTTACTGTCGACTCTGTCCATGCAGAAAGGAACTGAAAGTAGGGTTAGAAGGCAGGAATAAGAGGAACCGTCAGGCCAGATACATTTCTGAGCAACCCCTCAGCGCAACCAAGTGATAATTCCTTGTCCAGTTTCAGTTTAAGAGTCAACTGAAGTGATTGGAGTACCGTTGATTTGTGGATATACCTTGACCTGAAGGTAAGACGTACTATTTGTTTTTTGTTTGTTTGTTTTTTGTTTTGCTTTTTCAAATACAGTTCCCAATTCGTCCTACTATCATTGATTATGTCATTATCATCATTATTCGTATTAACCGTCACCACCCATCCATTTTTCACAAAATTCATAGCTTGTGGTTTTGTTTGAGATATAGTTTCCCACCCATATCCAACTGTCCCAAGATGGCTGTTTATGTGTTTGTAATTTGTTGTTTCTTCATACTAACATAATTTACTGATGTATTTTGAACGTGTCATGATGACAAGACAAAACAAAAGTAGGACACGGAAACGCAACAAACATTTTCAATCAAATAAAATGAAATATAAACACACACACACACACACACACACACACACACACACACACACACACACACATCAATAACGTGATCCTAGGTGGCTGCACAAAGTAACTCAACCATTTTGGAAATATGTTAGAGTAAAAAAACAAAACAAAAAAAGCAAGAAAGCAGAATAATATAGGTGTTGCCTGCTGAAAAAGAATAGTTCCCTCCAAAGTGATGCCAGATCCAATGCAAGGATACTGGTTGGTCAATTCCAGTCAATACTTTCTCAGCCAACGTTACCTTTCAAAGCTGGACTCCACCAGTATCCTTCCATTGAGAGTCTGGAAATAAATAGCAAGGGCGTTGAAAAGGTGATAAGAAATATCGTGGTCATCAAAAGTGTGGGCCCTGATGGCATCCCTAGTCAAATTCTTAAGGGGTGTGCCAGTCAGTTTGCCGATCTGTCACAAAAGGAACGCTGCCAGCGGACTGGACTAACGCCAATGTTGCGCCCGTTTTCAAGAAGGGGAATAAACACCTGGCAGAAAACTACAGACGCGTCACCCTGACCTCCATATCATGAAAGCTCCCAGAGCATATAAACTGCGGCCATCTCATGAAGCACTTGGAATGCAATTACATCCTTACCAACTTAAACCATGGCTTCAGATCCGACTGTTCCTGTGAGACGCACTTCATGATCTCTGCAAAAGCTACGACCAGAAAATAACAGACCAACACGGCTTTTCTGGACTTTTCTAAAGCCTTTGATATCATGTCTCACTCCAAGCTTCTGACCAAGTTAGATAGCTTTGGCATCAGGGGGAATTTGCAGCAATGGCTTATCACCTTCCTCATCCACGTGTTGGGATCCCCCTTTTTTCTAAGCCAAACACACAATCTATCAGAAGCTGTAAGTCACAGGTCCGCCTTTTGCAGACGTCTGTTTTCTCTACAAACAAATAAAGTAAGAGACAGACCATCAGATCCTGCAGGACGATTTGGTGAGACTAGAAGCTTGGGCAAAAGAGTGGGGCATAAGATTCGATGCTAAAAATTGCTACATATTCCGTACCCGCAGCATCTCGTCACACTTTTACCCACTACATGGACACATTCCCAAGCAGGCAGAATCATACCCATACCTTGGTGTCAAAGACAGAAAATTGTCTTGGTCAGAGCGCATTGGCAAAATCATGAAAAAGGCGAACGCCAGCCAAGGGCTGATCAGACGGAACCTACGGTTATGCCTTGCCTCCAGGAGTGTAGGAAAGCAGCATACACCTTCATTGTCCAATCGTCCTTTAATACAGTTCCTTGTCTGGGATCCACACTGCAAAGGACATTGACAATGTTGATGACGTTCAACGTCGGTCAGCCCACTTCATCAAGCAAGACTATACTTCCAGAAGTCCGGGATGTATGGCAGAAGTGCTTGCAGACCTACGTTTCCCATCCCTACAAGAAAGAAACGGCAGTACCTGACCTCTCTTTACGAGAATGTCAATGGGTATTTCTCTACTGTGAAAGCGGACGATCATATCATCATAAAAAAATAATAATAATAAATAAATAAAAAGGGAAGGGAGGGGGGGGGGGTACAGATTAGAACAAGGATACGCAATGACACCCAGTCCAAGACCATCATCTCACAGTCACGAGGAACAAATCACGCTGCATGCTTTAACATCGAGTTCAGCAAGTCCGAAATGTATACAAACAGCTTTTTTCCTACAACTGTCGGGGACTGAAACAGCCTCGATGCTGACACAGTACAGGCATTTAAACACCGTCTCCTGTCTCACACAGAACATTGGTTAGGTTTGATTCAAAACAGGGGTAACTGATGGACCGGGGCTGTGCCGGTCGGGATTTAATTCCGGGGAGCGCTGCGCTAGCAGGATTGGCCTGGCCATGATACCCTGAAATGGTTCAGATCAGTGTTTGTTTTTTCTCTCTCTCCTCTAACTTAAGTCTTCCCGTCGATGCTATTATGCCAGATTTGGTTCCTTCCGACGCATATGATACAGATACAGAATGCTTACTTTGATCATGCATTAACATAAATGGGTTACCCTTTTCCCCCAACTCACCATTCACTACCCCCACCCCCTCTTCGATACATCATCCAGATGTCTACAGTCACCAGTATGTGTGACGAGAAATGAAAAAAAAAATTCTTTCTCCTCCTACCATAAATGGAACATATGTGGCCATCTGCGTAGCAGACAGTTCAGAAAAGAATACGACCTACCAGTTTAGGGGAGAGAGAGAAAGAGAGAGAGAGAGGGAGATAGATAGAGAGAGAGAGAGGGAGAGAGAGAGAAAGAGAGAGAGAGAGAGATGTGGGCAGGTGGAGCCATTAATTTTTTTCTACACATGGGGAACTTAACTGTATGTTTGAAACCTGCATCTGTGGATCTGCATTTGTGTTTCTGCTGTCTATAGATGGTCGTTGTCTGGTCCTTTCTGTATACACTGGTATTCAAGGCCAACCCATGGCACACTAACATCTGTACAGCCTATGATGCATAGAATTATGAGCAGCAGCTACACTGGGTACCTTTTAAGAAGATCAACATATCGGATAATGATAAGTCTGCTTGCGTTTGTAATACGTTTTCAGCATCAGGAATTTCCGGGCAAAAAGTGCCTCTCCAGAAGAGGCAGTGGGATGTCTACATCATGTAAACTTTCTGAATGCCTAACTGCTCTTTTATTTCATTTTATTTTATTTTATTTTATTGCTGACATGACGGCTGTTGTCCTATCAAAATGTAACCCAGTGAAAAGGTATCCAACTGGATGTGATACTAGCATCACATACAATGAGGAAATGTACATAATTCTTAATTCCATATATAAGGTCTTGTCTAACTACACATATAAAACTGCTAAGAATAACAATAAGAAAGAAGGAAAGAAATTTACACAATGACTTAGTTCAGATATAAGATCTAACTTCAAATACAATATTGCCAACAACACTATTAAGAATGAACGAAAGAGAAATAAAAACCCTATCTCGAATAAACACATCAGACAATCTGCAATATATAAATGCTATCAATGACACTTTACCCGGGATTTGAAGACACAATATACTGAATGCGATATGGGTATTCGTATTAAATAATACATCTTTTCAATGTGATATTTTCATGTCAATAACGAAAAATGATAGAACGTTGCTACAGTACTGCTTCCTTGTTTTCAAGACGTGGTCCATCAGTAGAACAAACAAAAAAAAAAACAAAAAACAAACAAAAACCGTTAAAAAAATTTAAATAAAAAATGTGCTATTTTTCCTTCTTTTTCAACGAAGAATAGTCATCTGTATCAAATTCGCTACGTTGGTTCGTTTATGTATGTAAGCGCGCACGTGTGTGTGTGTGTGTGTGTGTGTGTGTGTGTGTGAGGGAGAGAGAGAGAGAGAGAGAGAGAGAGAGAGAGAGAGAGAGTGAGTGTGTGTGTGTGTGTGTGTGTGTGTGTGTGTGTGTGTGTGAGGGAGAGAGTGTGTGTGTGTGTGTGCGTGTGTGTGTGTGTGAGCGCGAGTATTTTGTGAATGAAGAGGGATGCGGGATTTGAGGGTGGTGACTGTGTGAGTGTGCGCGTGATGGTAAGAGGTGGTGAGGAGGAGCCGGTTGTACGAGCACTGGAGGTGATGAGCTTGTAGATGACGCCAATGGATGACGTCGGTCGAACCGGAGACTGTCTCTGTTGATTACTTTGACAAAGATCCATTAATTTAAAACACACAGAGAGCGAGGTGTCAGCGCGCACAGTTTGCGTCATGCTCTCTTTCAAAAGCAAAAGCAAAAACGCCAGAAAACACTTTAAACCAGCAACTCTCTCTCTCTCTCTCTCTTACGTGCGTAACCACGTTTTCATAACCAACCTTGAGGAACAAACATTTGGGGGACACACCCTTCGTAATTATTGATATTCACGAGTTGAGTGACTGCTTTGAGCTGATAATATAAACAGGCCAAGGTCGTAGGAAGTTCAGTGTACTTGGATCTGATTGGGTGCAGAACAGACCAATCGCGCGCTACCCCTTCGAACTGTTGGGATATACGACAACGATGTCAACTTTAGGAAAGCCCAATTCTGTTACCTAAAATATCAAACGCTTTCATGAAACACCCACACATTTATTCGGGTACGAGAGGTGAGGGGAGAATTAATATCAAGAACACGTTCGCGCGCGCGCGCGCGTCTGTGTGTGTTTGAGTGCGAGTGTGTGTGCGTGTGTGTATGCGTGCGCGCGCGCGCGCGTGTGTATGTTTGTGTGTTGAGCGCATGTTGTATGTGTGTTCCAGCATGCCGTAAGGTACTTTGAAGAAAAAGGGTTCATATTGTTGCGTATGTCAACCTTCTCCTCTCTTCAATTCGTCTGATATTTTATTCTTTCATGATCATTTCTGATTTCAGTGAGCCGTTTAAGAGTGTGTGTGTGTGTGTGGGGGTGGGGGGGGGGGGGGGGGCGAGGGGGAGCAGTGGGAGGGGGCGGGGGGGGCGCGCGACTGTGTGTGTCAGTGGGTGTCTGTGTCAATGTGTCTGTGTGTGTCTCTTGTGTGTGTGTGTATGTGCCTGCGTGCATTATGTTATATGCGTGTAACTCGCGCCCATGTATGTGTGTGTATGCGTGCGTGCGTGAATGCCCTCGCGCATGCACTTACGCATGCACCCCATTCCGAACCGTATAGTTATCTGTATCGTGGTGGAAAAGATTTTGGAATTGCCACTGCAAGAACTAGAGCTGACATCCACACTATTAGCATAATTCAAACTGATGATGCTGCTCTTCTTCGTCCTTTTGAGGCCAGTCGGAAAAATATTAAAACAGCACCGAAATATCTCAAGAGTCGCATCCGATTATCAAGTTTCAGAGCAGTCAATCAATCTGTTCACAAACGACAATGCTAAAATGAGCTTTTCGATTTTTTGGGCGTCATAACCTTGAACCATGACTGAGATTTAGAACAACCACATACAAGAGCAAACCGCCCCATCGCTTGCAGACAAATGAATAAATAAATAAATAAGTAAACGAATGAATACATAAATGAATAAAGAACGATATACGTAACGATTTCTAAGTAACATTAAGCCTTTTGTTTCGGAAAAAAAGGAAAACTTCAAAGATCTGAGGCGGAATTATGATATGGGGATAACAGCACATCAGACAAACGACAATTCAACATACAGCTACCTTTGCGTGTCTATCATATAATTCCATTAAATCGCCAGTATGAGCGACTTGAGTCATATTCGCAGACTGTTCCAGAAGCATTTCTACTGAGATTATTACATACAACCGAATTCTCAGAGCCAATGAACGAAGAAATCCCTGATGGTTTTTTACCCATCTAACAGACATGACATCAGGAGGGGAGCTCTCTGAAGAAGCATGCTTCCAGGCTTCAAGTTCTCCTCTCCCTCTCCCCGGCTCCTCGTGCGCGCGCGCGCGCGCGCGCGTGTGTGTGTGTGTGTGTGTGCACAAATGGCGCCGTCATGAAGTTAATAGAAGACCAAACAATAAGAGGGTAACATTTCTTTCACCCAACCTCTTCCAATCCTAAAAGTGATAAATACAATATATTCATCCCTAAAAGTGAACAAAAGTTGTGGGAACACTCCATTAGAACTGTGCAAATGGGACCCAGCGATCGAGTGTACGTGCGTGTGTATTTGTGCGCGTGCGCGTGCACGTGTGTGTGTGTGCGCGCGCGCGCGTATGTGTGTGTACATGCATGTGAATATGTCCATATGTATGTGCGTGTGCAAATGTGAATGTGAGCGCGTGCATGTGTGTGTGTATGTGTGTGTGTGTGTGTGTGTGTGTGTGTGCGCGCGCGCGTATGTGTGTGTACATGTAAGTGAATATGTCCATAAGTATGTGCGTGTGCAAAATAATGTGAATGTGAGCGCGTGCATGTGTGTGTGTGTATGTGTGCGTGTGTGTGTGTGTGCGCGCGCGCGTATGTGTGTGTACATGCATGTGAATATGTCCATATGTATGTGCGTGTGCAAATGTGAATGTGAGCGCGTGAATTTGTGTGTGTGTGTGTGTGTGTGTGTGTGTGTGTGTGTGTGTGTGTGTGTGTGTGTGTGTTTAATTGAGAGGGATATAGAGACGTAGACTGCTTACCGTGAATAAACGAACGACAAAAACAAATGGATCAATTAAAAGAAGATATCAACTGGGCCCTTCATAAAACAATCAGAAAATTCACGAAGAAGTGAATGATTGTTTGAGATATGTTCAAAGGTTAAGGCTGCTTGGGAAATAGGAAAATCTATATGTTAAAAAAAAAAAAAAACACTTTTTTTTTCAACATTTGATGAGTGAGTCAGTTTTTGTTTTGTTTTTCCACGGGAACGTTTCATGTTTTGTGATATTTACATGTGTATGCGTAGATAAGGTATAAAATGAAATTTTAAAAAAAGAAAAAAAATATAAAGCGGGGTGAGGGTGGGGGTGGGGGGGATTAAGGGGAAGAAGGGGGGTGGGAGGGGGCAAGCAAATTAATGCCCAGATGTCGTATCATATATCCCGTAAACTTGACCATATGCAATCATCAGCATGCTGCCGTATCGGTTGAGTGCGTCAGGCCAGGCTCCGATAGATTTTCTGACCATTCATGTGTAACATTCGAAATCCATTTCATGTGATTTGGCCAACGGAGATACCCCATCCTGGCGCACCCGAGATGGAAGAGATTTATTGAATACTTTCCCAACATCATAACGGCAATACAGAAGTCATGTAGGTGGCAATGTGAGTGCCAGCCTTATCGGCATTTTCCTGGATTTGAACACGTGACGTTTTTATGTGTGCCTAGCGTTCAACCTGGCTGAGTTACTCCGACTTCTGTTTAGATAGGTCACTGGCATCTCATTTAATACACTGTGCATCGCCATTGTTTGTTTTGATTTTTCCGCGTCCCTCATATCTGTGTCTCCCGTAGTCTCGCAGACCGTGGAGCACCACACATTTGGCAACTGGTCTCTATCCCTCGCGGTTGTCTGTCCTGGTTATCTCACTCAGGGTTCGATCTGTCCACTCTGAGATGCTGTCCTCCCATCTCTTCTTCTGCTTGCCTCTTCTCCTTGCTCCCTGCACTGTTCCCTGCAGAAAGGTACTGGCTAGTTCTGATGAACGTGAGACGTGGCCACACCACTTCAATTCCCTTTTCTTAACAGTGGTCAGTAGATCATCATGTGGCCCAATAGTTTGCTTGACTCTTCTACGCACTTCATCGTTTGTTATGTGGTCCCTGTATGCGATGCCAAAGATCTTCCGGAAGCATATCATCTGTAAGGCCTATCTAGTTCAACTGTCAAGATCCATGTCTCGCAGTATTCAGTCCATCTATTCAGGATGTCCTGCTCCTCCGTCAGACAGTTTCCTGCTTTGTCTTGGATAAAATGTGGAACGCCCTTGTTTGGTGCTTGTCAGATCTTTTACAAGTTTGTTCGCTTTTTGCTGTTGTTGGCTTTCAGTCTATCTTCAATGGCTTGACACCGCTCTTCGATCCATTTCTCTCCTGCTCCTTTCATGCATTTCTTGATCTCCTCGTTGACAACTCTGTACTGTTTCGCCCAATCGACCTCATTCGTCTTTTTCTTCTTCAGCTCTCTTCTTTTGTCACAGAAGTCCAGAACATCAGCCATGACCCAAAGCATTTTTGCTGGTCGGTTTGCCAGGAATCTTACTAGCTGTTTCGGTCACTACTGTGTTGTGGGTGTCGTTCAACATAATCATCATCCAGATTAGTTTCAGTGTACAGCGTCGAAGATGGTGAGGGGAGTAAATCTACCTCTCACCGTAGCTTGGAAGACCTCTGCTACTTCTGGATCCTCTAGTCTTTCGAGGTCAAATTAGATTCTTGTCTGGGCCTATTTTTGATAATCTTCATGTGGAGGCGGAATGTCATCATCATAAGGTCATAATCACTTCGGACATCAGCTCCTGGGGAAGTTCGTGTCTTGGCAGTGCTCACACGTGACTGGAAACGCCTTTTGACCATGGTGTAGTCTATTTGGCTGTGGTGCTCTCCGTCTGGGTGGTGCCAAGTCCAGCTTCCGGATGTTTTGCGCAGGCCGATTGTGTTCGCCATAACAAGGTTGTTGTATCTTGCAAATTCCATCTCTGTTGTTTGACTCGGCATTGCAGGACAGTCCGCAAGTGCCTTTCCAGTTGTCAGCATCCTCTCCTACCTTGGCGTTCCAGTCCCCTTGCACAATGACGATGTGTTTCTTGTGGGTTTGATCCATCACTTCTTGCACGTTCGCAGAAATCATCCACAATCTCGTCATCATAATCGCTTGTTGGTGCATACGCCTGCATGATGTTGATGTTAAGTGGGGTTGCCTTCAAGCGGATGGTAATAAGCCGCATGAAAACTTGCAGACACAAAATTTCAGAATCTAGAAACTGAAAGGGCGGAGTGAGGAGAAACCCGTATCATTAACATATATAACACTTCTGCATTTGTCTTATATTAATCACGTGAGCGCGCGCGCGCGTGTGGGGGGGGGGGGGGGGAGGAGGGGGAGGGGGCTGAGAGGAGAGAGAGAAACAGACACCGTGATTTGCGTGGACTGACAGAGCGTGTCCACGGAAATATTGTGGAGGTCAGTCTTCCTTCCTTGCGATTTATGCATTTGTAGGAACGTGAAGACCGTTTCACTGAGGCGAACTTTGACGCCAGAGCAGTGCTGGGACGCAGGGCTCAGCTTTGTAGGTCTATCTGTTAGGAAAATTGTGATAATTTTGCTCTTCATGAACGCGGTCGCTTGGGTTTCATTTGAACGTTTAACTCATCACGGCATTGGCAATGTTAGTAATTAAAAGATATTTTCGAGCTAAACGACTAAATCCGTTTTGTGAAATCAAAAGTCTAGGTCTCCCAACTCTCCAAGAAACTGCACAATCTCTACTTTACCCCCTGAAGGAACGTAATACGATTAACGTGAGAAAAACCGGACATTTTGCATTAGTTTGTGAGATTCTTCTGAAACGATTCTTTAATAGGATTTAGCATTTTATTTCTGGTTGCTTGTATTCTGGTCTGTCAAATTTGCATTTACAGTCGAAAAAAAATCGATTGTGGAGAACCGCACAATCTATATAAGGGCTACCTAAAACTCCGATATTGCTGTCGACTGAGACATACTATGCCTGGAGTTCACAGAACTCTGGTAGTAGCTTACATGACAACAAACGAACCGTAAACTAAGTATTATTTTCCATTATTTTCCCTGATGAACACACACACACACACACACACACACACACACACACACACGCACACACACACACACACACACACTTACACTCGTTCTCCATATCATCAATCATTTTTCAGGTGGAGAAACGGTTTTATGTATTTTCTGGCTTAATATTTCATACCACAAATTAGTTTGCTCTTTTCAAATAATGAATTACCAGATAATTCACTGTTAATGATAACAGTTTTGTAGATTTCTTTACCAATGACGCCCCCCCCCCTCGTCCCCCCACGCTCCCAACCACCCCCAAAAACCTAACTTCATTGTGAACATGTCTTTTTAGTACTTCAAGAAGACACTGCTCGGCTGAAAAACATGTGAAACAGATTTTTGCCAAACTGTTTTGTTTTCACTGCTGTACAAGTGTGGATAATCTATACATAAGAAAATTAATTAAGTAAACAACAGTGGAAATCATCAATGTAATGTATGATGCGATTCGATTTCGCGAAAAACTGGCTATCTCGTCCGTCATGGTTCCGTGAAAATTCGCCTGCGGGCAATTTATAAAACCATGAGCGCAAAAATGATCGCCATTAACTGCAAAAGCTCGTTGTTAAAGCAAGTAAAAGCAAACAAAACAAACAAACAAACAAGAAAAAAAAGAGAAGTTTTCGTGAATTCATATGATTAAAGTACTGCCACTGAAAGTAAATAGCTTAGACTTTCCTCTCCTGCGTTTAAAAAAAACAACTTCTTTCAGCATGTTTGAGCAAGCAACAAACGTTACAGACCAATGGCAGTTCTATGCGTCCAGCCACTCGCAGGCTGTGTGACTGTGATTGACATATGTCGCCCTCGTCCATATTAGGTCATGTTGGGAGTATGAGAAAAGGGTGGTGAAAAAATACTGTACTGCATGTCCTTGAGATTTGTTTTGCTCTTGTTACCACGCTGGAGGGGACGTTGTTGCTGGTTTTGGTGGTGGTTGTAGTGGTACTTTTTATATCCTGAAATGCTCTGATTTATAGTCTTCTTGGCAGCAATTAATAGAACATTGTTTATTTGTCCAACACGCGAACATACTTTCGCGAGCACTGTGTGTGTGTGTGTGTGTGTGAGACTGAAACCTGATTGACTGACACAGGAAACGAATGATGAGCGGTTTTTTTTTGTTTTTTGTTTTTTTGTTGTTGTTTTTTGTTGTTTTTTGAGAGAGAGAGAGAGAGAGAGAGAGAGAGGGTGGGGTGGGGGAGGGAGATTGTGTGTGTGTATGTGTGTGTGTGTGTGTGTGTGTGTGTGTGCGCGCGCGCACCTGCTTGCGCGCGAGCGCGTGTGTTTATGTTCTGGTAACGCTTCAATAATCCGCTTCATAGGCACACGCTCCCCTCCTCACCTCCATCCACGCCCCAACCTCTTTCACCAACTATCCAACACATACGCATATACTTACATGCGCACGCACGCGCGCGCACGCACACACACACACACACACACACACACACTCACTCACTCACACTGTGACACACACATTTTGCACATCGGCTCTTCAGGGGGGCGAGGGGGTTGGGGGGGGGGGTGGGGGTGGGGGGCGTGTAAATAACCGAAGACCGGTTGAATTGGCCAACGCCCTCTGTCAGTATTGTTTGCACGATTAATACACTGCGAGGGGTTGTCGAGAAGAAATATTCTTTCTCCGACCCATTCCTACTACCCCAACACTCAACCTCCGACCGCTCACCCTCTCCCCACCCCATTTCCGCTCCTCGTCTTGTCCCGGTTTCCTTTTTTTTTTTTTTTTTTTTTTTGCGAGTCTCTCCCTCTCTTTCTCCCCCTATCGAGTAGTTGGCGCAATGCTGTCACAACTGGCCTTGTTCAAGTGATTAGCTGCGTTGATTCAGCAGTCGCCTCTTCAAGGTTACCGAGGCTCGTCTGGGCGCCTAGAATTTCAGTCACCATGGAGACTTCAGAGACATCTCGCTCTGCGATGGACGGAGGTGATGCGGGCAGTTTTCAGAGGACAGTGCAGAGCAAAGCTTTCCATTCTTTGCTGGCCTCTACCCCCACCGGAAAAATGCCCAGTTCTGCGCATGGTTTGAGTGCAGCTAATCTGGAGTGTGACACTTCCTCGGCTGGCAACACTGACAAACAAATCGGTGCAACTGTTGGGCATGCAGTCTCAATGGAGGACGATTTCTGCGCTGATCGTATCTGTGCAAAAGATACCGATGTTCTTCACACGCGTGGGAAGAATTGTTGTCGGTTGGCAAAACGTGCTGAAGGTGTTTCGAAGAGACCAAATGTTGCGAAGTTATATTCAATCACTGTCATCTTTTGTTTTTGTTCAGTGGCACTGGGTTTCTGCATTGTTCAGACGGTTCTCAAAGACTATGATTCACTCCGCCGTGACTACCAAGCTCTCCGTGATGACTTCCAGAAACTCCGGAATGAGTTTGACACTTACAGACTTCAGAACCAAATGGGTTTGGATACCACTGAAAAAGACGATCTTCTCAGCACAAGTAATGACCGAAGGATGCAGTTCACTGAGCCACTGTTGCAGGTAAATACATTGTTCATGCTGCAGCGAGCTTTGCAGTCTTTTTTTCTTTCGTTTGAAAAGGGGCCCTGTTATCTGCGCAGTCTTTTCAATATATTGTGTTGTCTTTCTTTCCTTTCAATTTCATCTTTATTTATGCTACTTTCCTCTCCTCTCCTTAAGTTCACGTGCACTATTACTGCCTAATGCACACGAGCACGCCTTTTTAATCACCCCCACTTTTCTCACTCCTTCAACCTCCGCCCCCCTCTCTCTTATCGACCCCAGTGTTGTGTCTTGCGCTGTGTGACATGTAACTAGTTACTTGCACCGTGTGTCGTGTTATACAGTCAGCAATTTTCCGTTCTAACACTTTGGTCGTATCAAGTTAGGACAGCTGACCCAACTGACGAGCGATTTCTCAACACTCCCATTGTACAATGGTAAATCTGAGGCTGTGTTCTCTCCCGTCCGGGTATAATGAGTATTGTCTGTGACCTGAGGCGCTTGATTTAAAACTAAGAATTGCTGCCAACGGCTGTGTGTGTGTGTGTGTGTGTGTGTGTGTGCGCGCGCGCGCGCGCGCTCATGCTAGTCTGTCCAGTGTTATTCTACATTTTGACACTGTCTTACTCTGTCTACTGTCATTCTAGATATCAATAATGTCCTAATCTACACAAAATTTTAAGGTGTCTGATTTTATATGATTTAAACTCATTCGAACAGGTGAGAAAGAGGTGCAGTGTGTGTGCGTGCGTGCTTTGTGTGTATGTATATACGTATCTGGGAGTGTTCTGTTCATGATGGTGTCGCTGTTGTGGTTGCTTCGCTTGTTACATGTGTTGGTTCATGCGTGCAGGCAGTTTAAGGTGTACACATGTGGGCAAGACGGATTCAGAACACTAAGTCGCGGTTTTATCTTGAAAACAAAGTGAAAACCAGAACTTTACAGAAATAGTAGGGCATTTTACAGTGTTACTGTGACGCATAAAGTTGATAAACCTTATCTGACGAAACAGTTTTTAAGTATTAGAAAAATTAATGTCAAATTAAAGAACTGTGATATTAACTTGATACAAAAGACAAACAAAACAAAAATCTGAAAGGCAAATTCATCAAGAAAACATCGCAACTCAACTACATTTCCATAATACTACATGCAGTGTGAGTATGGATTCTGGTCTACGTAAGGTAAAGACGAATTGCAATCAAAATCAAAATAATCACGAGACGAAAGAAGTAATATGGTCTTGATAATGGTTTCATTCAATATATTTCCTCCATCTTTGTATTTCTATCGCAACTTTCTGAAAAGAAAAGGAGAGAGAAAAAAAACACAAAAAACTGGGAGCGGGAAATCTTTTTCTCCTTTACAATGACCGGTCAATTCACCAAGGTTGATTTGATGCAAGGCTTTAGCTCCCTTGTACCAGCTATCTTTACCCAGTATTAATATTCCAGGTAGCGATATTAACTTTATACCTCTGGCCTTGAATGTAATGGAGATCATGCTGTCATCATTGCCAGCCACAATGCCAAGTCTGGTGAAAACTGAATGTGAGACATAAGTTCTATCAAGATTTTTCTGTTGTGCTAGCCAGCTAGTCATGTTGTCTTGAAGTGGATGCTGGTAAAGTCGTAACTATGACAACAACAAAAATAATAATAAGACCAACGCTAAAGTTTAACAGACAAACATACGGGCGTGCACGTGCTGTTCACATGCCCAGTTCACATTTCAAAGCATCCGACTGACTTTGACCCAAGGAATGACAAAAAATGTCAAGGTTACAATCTTTTATCTAGTCCGCGACCAGCCCCCGAACCTCCAACCCCCTCCCCCCATCCCCCGCCACGATCGCCCTCCTTGCTCCCCTACCACCCTCTATCCCAGAGGTTTCACACATATTTCGATTCAGCTTCGACTTATAACTAATACAGTTACAGTATTGTAAAAAATATGGAGACAACTCGACCGTTTCTGACCTTGGTTTTAGTTCCAGGTCATGCTTGATATCAAGTTCATAGTGCAACATTTCTTTAACGCCTCTCGAGTTTGAAGTGTGACACACCAAACGTATTCTTAGTAGTATAAATAAATATGTTAGCACCAAGGTTTCTTTATAATACTGTTGTTGCAATCACTGAGGACAATAATTGTATTTTAGGAACTTTTTGATTCACTTAAATCCATGTTGTACATTTAATCCCAGTCGATCATGAAGACCATGTCGTGTCTATAGAACAACAACAAACAAGAAAGATGAAAGCACAAAAACAACACACTCATACCTCACAGATTAAAACAGATTTAAAATATTAAGTGACTGATTAAAAACCAAATTGTATGTCACGCTGTTACAATGAATCATGTCACTGGTATCCCTCTGTCAGCCAAGTCAGAAAAAAACAACTGTCTCATAAAAGAATTAAAAATAATGTCATTACGTTTTCATTTAATCGGCGGGAATCTAATATCAAATTCTCCACAAATTCAGAATGAAAGCACACACAAAGAATACGACTGAATCAGCCGTGTGTGTATGCTGAGGTGGGTGGTGGATGGGAACGTGTGTGTGTGTGTGTGTGTGTGTGTGTGTGTGTGTGTGTGTGTGTGTGTGTGTGTGAGTGCGCGCGTGTGTACGTGTATGTGTGTGTGTGAACTTTTTAAATTGGCATTTGAAGTGCACGAGGCAATGTGGTATGATGTACGGGAAAGAAGAACATGACATTACAACAGAAAAAATTACAAACTATCGCACATACAATTTGCAAAGATTGAGTTACAGACTCCCGTAGAGAAACAAAGATGCCCAAGTATCAACCACCCACCACTTCACGCTCCCCATACTATCGTTTTCCTATCTTTTCACGTCTTAGCTCAGAAGCTGCTCCACTTCTGGCTGCCTCGCTTACCCTCTTCTCCCTCACTCAACAGGGTACCTTCCCCTCCTCTCCCCCACACACCCCTTACCCCTTTCACCACTCACACCCTTTTGTCATTTCCTGTCTCGCACTCAACCTCGACACTTCATCAGCAACTGCCATCGTTGGCCGCTAGACGAAAACATTTCTGTTGTCTGATTCAGCTTCGAAGTACATTAACAGCCATGGATTTAAAAAAAAAAAAAAAAAAAAAGCACATGGGAAGCGTTAAAATAACAAAACATATGTGAGTGGATATACGTGTGTGTGTGTGTGTGTGTGTGTGCGCGCGCGCGCGCGCGCTTTCGAGTGCTTGTTTCCGACACATATGTTCCTCTCTCTCTCTGAGTGTGTGTGTGTGTGTGTGTGTGTGTGTGTGTGTGTAAGGAGTGGTATCTGCCATTTGCTGTGATCATCATGCCATTTATCTCCGTGTCCCACACTCATTTGTTTATTAGAACTACTGCCCCATTTCGTAGGCCCGAAAGTATACTTTCTGAATCACAAGTACTATTTACTATACTTAATTATTATCGCCCTCTGATTTATTTCCAACACGTCTGGCTACAAATCGAGGGCTTAGCTTATCTTCTGGATACATATATAATTATATATAAACAACTAGCCCACTATAATAATTTGTTTCTACGAATTTTTCCCCTGTTGTTAAGTTTTCTCATTTTGCCTTTCCGGTTTCTTTGTGAACTCAGATCGAGTTGTTTTTTTTTTGGTTTTTTGTGTTTTTTTGTTGTTGTTTTTTGTGTGTGTGTGAACGGGGGCAAGGGGAAGAAGGGAAGTGGATGGAGGGAGGGGCTGGGGTTTATTCACTTATGGGATGCTGCGAAACCTTTTTGTTTAAATACAGCAGGAATGCTGAATTTTTCCTTTTGGAATCTAGATCTAGGTCTGCTTTTCTTCTCGGTTGGAATCGATGTTTTTTTCCCGGCTCAAAACCCTACGAAGAATTATATAAGATACTTAGATAAGACTATTGTCAGGATCACTTTTCTCTCTTTCTGGGTGTTCAAAAAACATATTCAGAGCAGAAACATTAAAAACAAGCAAACAAACAAACACGCAAATGAAACGAAAACACAACTCTTGCAGATACACTTAGGCTTTCTGTAGATCTATGGGTTTGTTTAATTTTCAATTCATTTGTCATTCCGAAATTCTATTTTCGCTGAAAAACGTTCTGTAGATATCTAGATCTAACAAGTTATTACAAAACACTCGAAAAGTGCTGCTAAAAATAGGTCCAGAAATTACTAACAGGAGAACAGGAGATAGGCAAAGCTAGGTTGATGCACAGGTTGTCTATTTCAATTTGGCGAAAGCAGACGTAGCCATCTCACACACTCAAAGCACTGAACTTGACACACATGCAAAACTAGATCTAACAGTGTAACTAGATTATAAAGGACTTACCCTTTGTTTGTTTGTTCATGCACACAAAATATAAAGAACTGGGAAGTGAATGGACATCTGGATAATCAATCGTGAAAATCAGCACTCCACTTCCAACGCACAGCTTTTTTTCAGCAGACAGACGTGTAGGCCTTTTCACACTTCGAAACTGCGCCATCTGTAAATTAGTGCATCACAATTTACTCAGTTTGAACGCTAGATTTTCAAAGAAGATGGATTTGTGTTCATCTTAATATCTTGTTTGAACTGTTTCAGACCGATCGAAATATACTTTAACGTTTCTTTTGGCTGTGAGAAATTATCAGACTGAATATGATGTGTCGCCGCAAGAAAACAAAACAAACAAACAAAATACTGCACTTCTCCCGTTAGGGAAAGTAGCTCCTCTCTCTCTCTCTCTCTCTCTCTCTCTCGTATGTGGTGTGTCCGTATGGCCATGATGTGTTTCGATGTTACATGCTTAAATAATTATTATGTGATTTATATGTACTTTGTTTCTGTGTACTGTACAAACATTGGAGACGCACGACTGGAAAAACGGCACAGTTGCCCCCTGCCACATGGACTTTTTAAGCTAATGACAAAGTGCCAAAGTGTCGCTTATCTCTTATCAGTTAATTCTGCTTCAGATACGTCTTTCCGTTCTGTTCCATTTTATCTGTTCTGCAACATTTTTGTTCTGATTTGTACCCACTATGTCACTAGAGCTTTACAGCTAATGCCATGTGTTCAGCGTTCAGTGTTCTCTCTGTCTCTCTCTCTTGTTGTCCAAGAATCCATGATTAATAATGTGCATGTTTCATTGATATGATTATTTTCGTATTGAATGTGTTATCCTCAGGAAAGAGGATTTACTCAGTTCAGTTTATTGAATTCAATTCTCTGTCTCTCCCTCCCTCCATCCCTTCCTCCCCCCACCTCTCTCTCTCTCTCTGCACGTATCGAAAGTCTTCAATTTCTACTAAAGTGATTTTACATTGGGAAAAAAAGGGTGAGAGGTTGTGTGTGTGTGTGTGTGTGTGTGTGTGTGTGTGTGTGTGTGTGTGTGTGTGTTTTATCAGATAGATTTACACAAGTAAGAATAGGAAATACCTACTCAAACCCCTGACAGTTACACATGGGGTTACCACAAGGATCAGTAATTCCGCCGATTTTATTCAATATATTATTAGCAGATGTACCTAACAAGCTAGCTAAAGATACAGTCTTGGTTCAATTTGCTGATGACATTTGTTTATGAAGGTGACAATGAAAAATAAAACGCCTACTAGGACATTGAATTACATAAAGAAAATGTACCAGCGGGAACTTGATAAAATCAGCAACTTTATGACAGAAAATGGCTTATCATTGTCTTTAAAAAAACAAATATGATACTTTTTATTACAGGATCAGACAAAAAGCCCCCCCCCCCCCCCCGTGTTTGCAATAAATGGTAATATCATCAGATATACACAATCTGTTAAATTTTTGGGAGTCTATCTTTCTTCAAAGCTTTCGTGGAATTATCATATTGACTATATGATAAACAAAGCAAGAAAAGGTCTAAATTTCCTTAAAATAATTTGTAAACAGCACTGGGGGCAAGATACCAAAGCGTTGATATCTCGCTAGCTCTCTCGTACGTTCACGCTTGACATACGCTCAAGAGATATTTTTCAGTGCTCCACTGCATTTGTTAAAGAAGCTGCAAAGCATCGATTGTAGGGCTTATAAACTCACTCTAGGTGTGCCCATTCTTACATCAAATTTAGGGACTTACAGAGAAGCAGGTGTTTTATCTCTTGATGAACAAAGGAAAGCTTCAGCCGCGAAATTCGTTATCAAATCTTTCGCATATGAAACCTTTTCAAAAGAAGAAGCTAATTTGAGTTTACAAAAAGATTTTGCTAAAAGAGCTAAGACGATACAGTCTATGACATCCATTAATACATTTGCATCAGATATCATTAGTGCTACGGAATCAAAAGACAAGCAAACTGCAAAAATACCTACTTTTTCACCAGTCCCTGAATGGGAGCAGTGTAAAGCTACCTTTGACATAGATTATACAGATTTATCCAAGAACCAGTCACCATTTTTGTTAAAACCTGAAGTGCTCTCCCATATAGAAAATCAATATTCTAATTATCTAAAAATATACACAGACGGATCTGTTCTAGAAGATGATAATTTAGGAGCGGCTTTTGTAATTCCTTCATTTAGAATAGAAAATTATACTATATTGGTAGACAATATTCCATTTTCACAGCTGAATTTATAGCCATTCTTATGGCCTTAAATTATATTTCAGACATTCCGAAAACTGTGAGTGAAATTTTATTATGTGTAGACTCGAATTCAGTATTACAAGCTATAGAATCTCCAAATTCAAAGAAGCGAATTGAGATGACAATGGAAATAAAAACATATTATTCACCAACTGACAAAACAGGGCATTAAAATAACTTTCTGTTGGGTACCTTCGCACTGTGGAATATCTTCAAATGAGTGGGTAGACCAAGCAGCTAGAAGAGCAGCACATAATTTCGAAGGCGCAATACAACTTGACATCCAGTTAGATCTACATGAATGCATTAGTTGTATAAAAAATGTATCTAGAAATCGATTTAAGAAATTACTTATAGATTCAAATAATCAACATTACCAATGTTGCGTAAACACAAAGAATGCAGCTAATCCCAAACATTTTCTAAGTTTGACACCAGCAGCACATTCAAGATAAATTACAAGTCTAATGTATAGAATTCCTTTAAATGCCTTTCGTACAAAATTTTCTAAAAATATAAAATGTATATGCGGTAAGCAAATAACTGTAAGTCATCTACTCATTCATTGTCCGAACATAAGGCAGTTAATTCCAAAGATGTAGTTGATGACTTTTCTTCCAATATTTCATTAGCCACTGAAAAGATTTTGAATGATTATTCATTGCTTAGAATGTTTTCGGAAATTTTAAACTCCAGTCCAGTTCGTATCCTCCTTTGATGTGTTATAATTAATGTTGTTATTTATATTTACATTGTTGTAGGTTAATACTTGTTGATATGCATATACATATTCTCCTTCCCACGACACCTCATTCAATACACACCACAATCTCTTTAGACCTTTTCTTATAATATACTTTTCCTCTGATACATAACATGATTACTTTTTACACTAATATTCACATGCATTCCCTTTCCATTATCCACTTCTTTACTCCTTTCCGTCTAAAAACACTTGTAGTGAATAGACGTTAAACTGAAGATAAAACACACACACACACACAGAGTGATATAATCTCCCCAGCCTTTATCCTCCCTCTGTGTGTCTCTGCCATTCTCCCTCTCTGTGTCTCTGTATGAGTGTGTACAGCTTACCTTAAACAGCAACACTTAAGTTGATCTGTTATATTCAGTTACAAATAATATTTCTGTTGATGTTGATTTTGATGATAGGTCTGCGGGCCGCTTCTTGATTCGAAGTACCTTTTCCAACGTGATGTAGACACTCATGCCTCTTTATGTGATTGTCTCATAAGAACACATACGATTGTCCTATAAGAATATGTATGCAAATATGTATGCATACACTCAAGGCCTGACTAAGCGCGTTGGGCTATGTTATACTGCTGGTCAGGCGATGTGGTGTAGCGCATATGGATTTGTCCGAACGCAGTGATGCCTCCTTGAGAAACTGAAATTTTGAATCTGAAACATGTGAGCGAAATTGAATTTAGCTTTAACTTACTCAGTACGGCCAGTCCTCTCTTCTCCTCTACACAGACACCTCGGATGTCCAGTGGGTGTCTGAATGACCCAACCTTTAGCTTACGTCGTCAGAATTGTGGTATTCTTTATCAACATTCACCTCATCAGTGTAAGAGCCTTCCGCTTGTAATAATTTGATGGTGGTAATTGGGGTGAACGCTGTTAACGTCGTCTCTTTCGCCGTTCGTATGGAGAGAGTTAATACCTGTGACAGGACGGAAGTTGGCCCCACACCACTCAAACATACACCAGCTCCGTCTCTGTGTGAAGTTATCAGTCATCATCTGTGGTGTGGTGGTGGCCAACAACAACAAAACAACAACGCGTTGCTCGTTCCACTACTTCAGGGCGTTGTGTGTTGTTTACACTGTGTTGTTTCAGATCTTAAGATCCAATGGCGTCGCAGAGAAAGTGTCCACCTACTCTGGTAAAAGAGCCAAGAGAAGTTTGCCCGGCCAGTGTAAGTATGTTTGCGCGCGCGTATGTGTGTGTGTGTGTGTGTGTGTGTGTGTGTGTGTGTGTGTGTGTGTGTGTGTGTGTGTGTACGTAATGTGTGTGTGTATGTACGTAATGTGTGTGTGTGTGTGTGTGTGTGTGTGTGTGTGTGTGTTGTTGTTGTTGTTGTTGTTGATGTTGTAGGGGGAGTAAGCAGATGTGTATTTTCCCTAAAAACCTTGTACAATCGGCTTCTGTTTTGAACTTATTGAGAAACGACATTTCACCAACTATTTCATTGAGTTTCACTTTCTTTGTTTTTGTATAGATTGCGCTGTGATGAAAAGAAAAGGAAAACAAAACAAAACAAACCAAAGCAAAAAACAAAACAAAAAAAAAAACCCCCACCAAAGAACACACACACACACACACACACACACACACACACACACACACACACACACACAATACACACAACAACAACAACAACGCTGTGGTTTCATGGTGATGTTTTCCCTGTGTTTCAGGGGATCCCATCATACGACTT
>NC_134888.1:33932080-33937080 GCF_041734735.1 Babylonia areolata | reverse complement strand
CGTCAAGGACACACAGTCAGAATTACAACGATGGCGTCAACATCACACAGTAGCAATCAACTACTCCTGCTGCTGGCAGCATTAGCAAGCGCTGGCCAGCAGCAGGTCAAGCACCAACAGCAGCAGTAGCAGAATGAACAGCGCCTTGAACAGCGGCAGAAGCGACAACTGCAGCAACAAGAGCAAATGTTACAGAAAGGGGCAGCAACATAGTACTACCAGCAGCCGTACCTGCTTTCTCAGGAGTCTCAGCAGCAGAAGCAGTAATATCAACAACAGTAGAAGTGGCAGAAGCAGCAGCAGCAGCAGCAGCAGCAGCAGTAATAGCAAAAGTAACAGAAACGGCAACAAAATGGTATTGGTAGTATCGCAATACCAGCAGCGAGAGAATAAGTATTGTTCGTAGCATCGTCGTTATCAAGAAAGAAAATTCTCTTGAAGCAGTGCAATAAAGTCTTTCGAATTTATTTGAATTAAATCAACATCAGCATTATCATTACTCCCTCCCCAACCCACATAAAAAAATGAAAGAAAAAAAAAAGGTTTAGTCTGCTGTTGCCATGACTCTTCCTGTGGTTACTGGTGTTGAAGGCGGCATCAATCGTGTGATGAAAGTTATTGCGGTGCGAGCAATTACTTCTTGTCATCCATATAGAGACGAAAGCCATCCTGTCCATTGGGAACTGAACAAGTAGGTCGAACTGAAATGATGATAATGCTCGTTTCAAGTCATACGAATTTCGAGAGAAAATGTATAGTTTACGTTCTTGTTGTCATTAAAACCTCGTTGTTGTTATTTAGTTGCTGTTTAGTTGATAATGTCGACGTTGGTGATGTCTTTTGTTGTTGTTGTAATTATGTTGTTGTTGTTTTTACGTTGTTGTTGGTTCAGTAGGATTCTTGGTGGAACCAGTGGTGATTTCGATGGCGGAGATGATCAGTATTAATTTTTGTTGTTGTTGATGTTGATGGTGATGATGATGATGTTGATAAAGATTTTGTTGTAAGTGATGATGTTGTTGATAGTTATGATGATGATAATGATAACGATTTCGTTGTCATTGATGGTGGTGATGATGATTTTTTTTCTTCTTCTTTTTATTGTTAACAATGCTGATTACGACGACAACGACAGTGGTGATGATAATGGTAATTATTGTGATGGTGATGACGGTGATGAAGACGAAGACGATGATGACGTGATGATGATGATGATGTAGGAGGAATAATGTGCAATATTCAGGATGAATGTTCAATGGAATATGTCTAATGCTAACGTCCATATTCAAAATATATTTCTGTTAATAATTACGATGTGATAATTAATTGCAATGTTTTTAAAAGCGAATATGTGAAATGCTTTTATTTGAGAACATATGTTTATTACTCTTGTTTAATCAATTAATCCGCGTGTGTGGGGTGGGTGGGGGGTGGGTGGGTGCGGGTGTGTGCTGATTATCTGGTTGCGGTTTTCCGTAACGTATCTTTATTCTTATCTTATCTGTCTATTATAATCAATGTGCAGTATAGTAGGCTATGTTTATAATTATATTCAAATGATGTTTCTTAATTCTTTCTGTTTTTACATTAAGAATACTAGTTATTACCTGCAGTGTGTGGATGTATGTATGAAACGGTGTATAAGATATTTTTTTACATTTGTATCTTCGTAATATTCGTAAAAGCTGTTGTTGACTTTTACAGTTATGGTCCCCTTGCTGTTTACTTGTCTATGTTGTGATAATGCACCTGACCAAATTTCTCCAGTTGGAGATAATAAAGTTATTCTTATCTTATCTTATCTTATCTTATCTTATGGTGGTTTGTGTCGGGGCCACAGGGCCCGCTGGCGCCGTGACTGTACGCACCAGACGGTGGAGCTGCGTTACCATAGCGACAACTACCGTGATGATGTGACCACCCCTCCGCAGAGGGTCAGGGTCCTTATGTCGGGCTTCCTCACTCAGGATGAAAAGTCAGTATACATATATATGATAGTCAGTCGTGTCCGACTATGACCATCAGAACAGCAGAGGAGGCAACTGCTGTTCCGACTATTTTGGGCTATAATTTGATTATAGTGGAGAGAGTCTTGCCCAAGTTACATCCCCACTCTCTCGGCCAAGAGGGTTTTAGGACAGTCGGCGTTGGAATGGTTCCCAAAGGCCAGCTAGTCCACAAGGCTGCAGCACTAAGAGCCAGTGCAATTTTGCCTCCTAGTTTGAGAGTCATAGTCCTTCACAAAAGACTAAGCTGTAAATGATTTCTCATTGACTGGAGAAACCATTGATAATACAGCTCTCACTTTGCTGTTGGCCCAAATGTAAACTTATGTAAAAAAAAAAAAATGAGTCAGTATACACAGTGTCCACAATGACTGCTTTGTGTGTGTGTGTGTGTGTGTGGGGGGGGGGTGTTGGGGGTTGTTTGTTTCTTGGTGTTGTTTGTTGTTGTAGTTGTAGTAGTTGTTGTTGTTTTTAATTTTCATATCTTTTGACCTACTGTTTGGGGGTATGGAAGATGTAAAGTATCGTTACTGGTACACCTGCATTACAGACAGACAGACAGACACGCACGCACACACACACACACACACACACACACACACACACACACACACACACACACACATATCTCTCTCTCTCTCTCTCTCTCTCTCTCTCTCTCTCTCTCTCTCTATATATATATATATATATATATATATATACTCACATACAAACACAGAACAACACACAACACACAACACGCAACACCAAACACACACACACACACACACACACACACACACAGAGGTGAAGAAGGACGTTGCCTCGATAAGACAGGGGAGATAATCAATCCATCGGCTCATACGAAGATCTCGACTGTTGAACTGAACAAATTAATTAGAGAGGTTTTGTTTCTTCCTTTGCCATTATTTCTTTTATCGATGCTACTACTACTACTACTACTACTACTACTACTACTACTACTACTCTTACTACTACTACTACCACCGCTGCTTTTGCTAAGCAGTTTGTGCACAGAATGATTGCTGGAAATATTTCATTCAAAAAAGTCAGCTGACTGTTGACTGACTGTTGCCAGTGAACTGTTTGTTGAGGATTAGACTGTTGACTGTTTGATGACTGTGACTGTTGACTATTTGATTGTTGACTGACTGTTGACTGTTTGCTCTTTGACTGACTGATGCCAGTTAACTGTTTGTTGAGTATTAGACTGTTGACTGTTGACTGTTTGATGACTGTGACTGTTGACTGTTTGACTGTTGACTGTTTGATTGTTGACTGACTGTTGACTGTTTGTCTGCTCTTTGACTGACTGATGCCAGTGGACTGTTTGTTGAGGATTAGACTGTTGACTGTTTGACTGTTGACTGACTGTTGACTGTTTGTCTGCTCTTTGACTGACTGATGCCAGTTAACTGTTTGTTGAGGATTAGACTGTTGACTGTTTGACTGTTTGATGACTGTGACTGTTGACTGTTTGATTGTTGACTGACTGTTGACTGTTTGTCTGCTCTTTGACTGACTGATGTCAGTTAACTGTTTGTTGAGGATTAGACTGTTGACTGTTTGACTGTTGACTGATGACTGTGACTGTTGACTGTTTGTCTGCTCTTTGACTGACTGATGCCAGTTAACTGTTTGTTGAGGATTAGACTGTTGACTGTTTGACTGTTTGATGACTGTGACTGTTGACTGTTTGATTGTTGACTGACTGTTGACTGTTTGTCTGCTCTTTGACTGACTGATGCCAGTGGACTGTTTGTTGAGTATTAGACTGTTGGTTGGTTGACTGTTTGATTGTTGACTGACTGTTGACTGTTCTTCACTGTGCCTGTTCACTGTTTGAATGTTGGCTGTTGAATGGGACTGTTGACTGTTTGACAATAGACTGTGACTGATGATTGTTTTTCACTGACTGTTTGACTGTGACTGTTGACTGTTGACTTTTTAATGTGACTGTTGATTGCTAACTGTGACTGTTTGACTGTTGACTGTTTTTCACTATGACTGTTGACTGTTTGACTGTTGACTGTGACTGTTGACTGTGACTTGTGACTGACTGTTTGACTGTTGAATGTGACTGTTTACTGTTGACTATTGAATGTGACTTGTGACTGTTAAAAGTGACTGTTTGACTGTTGACTTTTTTCACTATGACTGTTGACTGTTTGTTGACTGTGACTGTTGACTGTGACTTGTGACTGACTGTTTGACTGTTGAATGTGACTGTTTACTGTTGACTATTGAATGTGACTTGTGACTGTTAAATGTGACTGTTGACTTTTTTCACTATGACTGTTTGACTCTTGACTGTGACTGTTGACTGTGACCTGTGACTGATTCATTGACTGTTGAATGTGACTGTTTACTGTTGACTGTTGAATGTGACTTGTGACTGTTAAATGTGACTGTTCGACAGTTGACTTTTTTCACTATGACTGTTGACTGTGGACTGTTTGACTGTTTGGTTGTTGACTGCTTGATTGTGTTGACTGGTTGCTGACTATGACTGTGATTGTTGACTGGTTGACTGTAGCTGTTGACTGTTAAATTGTGTTGACTGTTTGGTTGCTGACTGTGACTGTTGACTGGTTGACTGTAGCTGTTGACTGTTAGATTGTTGACTGTGACTGACTGTTGAATGTGACTTGCGACTGTTAGTTAACTGTGACTGTTCGACTGTGACTTGTGACTCCTTGACTGTTGGATGTGACTGTTGAATGTTGGCTGTTTTCACTGTGACTGTTTGACTGATTGACTGTTGAACGTGACTATGTTGAATGTTTGACTGTAGACTATTTGACATGTTGACTGACTGACCGACTGTTGGCTGATTGTTGACTGCTTGACTGTTGTCTGGTTGTTGACTGGTTGTTGACTGTCGACTGTTTGACTGTTGTCTGGTTGTTGACTGATTGTTGACTGTCGACTGTTTGACTGTTGTCTGGTTGTTGACTGATTGTTGACTGTCGACTGTTTGACTGTTGTCTGGTT
>NC_134888.1:33927080-33929580 GCF_041734735.1 Babylonia areolata | reverse complement strand
TCTCTCTCTCTCTCTCTCTCCGTGTGTGTGTGTGTGTGTGTTTCTGTCTCTGTCTCTCTCTGACACATGCGCATGCTGTGCACATACTTATGCACCTGCATTTGAATGCTTTTTAATCTCACTTCGATTTTCTGGTACTGTTGTTAAAAACAACAACCCCCCGCCCTTCCCTGTCCACCCCCCCACCCCCCACACCCCCCCAAAAAATCAAACAAACCAGGGACAGGGAGTACAAGAAAAAAAAAAGAAGAATAAAAAAAGGAGATAAAGAGAGACAGAGAGATGGACAGACAATCAGTCGGACAGACAGACAAACAGATAGACAGGCAGAGACATAGAGAGAGAGAAGTTGTTCTTGAAATTTTTGAATTATTTTTGTTGACTGTTGACAGATGTTGCAATTTTTAATTTTTTGTTTGTTTTGCAACCGGTGTATTGTTAACGACGTTGTGTTTCGATGGGGTTTTTTTTGTTTTGTTTTTTTGTATTTCATGGACATTTCAGAATGGATGGACGTCAAGGTCATGATTATTATTACTTTTCTGATTAATCCTTTGTACAGAATCAACCGCTTTGGGCCACTGTGATACGGTGGTAGTGCGCACTAATAATGATGATAATAACACTAATGATAATAATGATCGAAATTAAAACATTATTATTAGTATTATTATTGTTGTTGTTGTTCTTCTTCTTCTTATCATTAGTAGTAGTAGTAGTAGTAGTATCATCATCATCATCATCATCATCATCATCATCGTTGTTATCATAACCATTATCGTTGTTGTTATCAAAGTAGGACATGTAGTAAACAAGGAATTCACTTGACCAGAGGTCAACATTCATTACGTAATTTTGATGTTGTGTATATTTGTTTAGACATCATTGTTTAGTGATTTATTTGATTAATGATTTTTGTGGTTTTTTTTTCCCATTTCATGGTTTCTTTCCATACCTTGTATGTTAGGTACATTCCGTGCTGTGTAAAAATAATTGTACAATATTGTCAACGGATTCAGTTCTCTCTCTCTCTCTCTGTCTGTCTGTCTGTCTGCCTGCCTGCCTGTCTGTCTGTCGCTCTCTCTCTCTCTCTCTGCCTGCCTGCCTCTGTCTGTCTGTCTGTCTGCCTGCCTGCCTGTCTGTCTGTCGCTCTCTCTCTCTCTCTGCCTGCCTGCCTCTCTGTCTGTCTGTCTGTCTCTATATCTGTCTGCATGTCTCTGTCTGTCTTCTCTATCTCTCTATCTCCTCTCTCTTTCCCCCCTCTCTCTCTCCCCCCCTTTCTCTCTCTCTCCCCCCCACTCTCTCTCTCTCTCTCGTTTTTGTCTGTATGGTCAGTCACTGGTATCATTCCATTACTGGTACAAACTTGGTGTAGGTGGAGTCTGTGTGTACTCTGCTGGGTCCTGGTTCGTTTGTGTATTCCTGGATCTTTGATAGCACGTGTTACACCTCACCTCCATCCCCCTGAACCCCCCCCCCCCCCCCCGCCTCCCCACCCCCCATGTACACACCTCCCAATTTTTTTTTCTGCTCTCCCTGCCTTCTCCACCATCTTGCTCTTCCTGGATACACTCTCTGTCTCTCTCTTTCATCGTCTCTCTCTCTCTCTCTCTCTCTGTGTGTGTGTGTGTGTGTGTGTGTGTGTGTGTGTGTGTGTGTGTGTGTGTGTGTGTGTCCTTCCCTCCCTCTCTGTCTGCCTGTCTCTGTCTGTCTTCACTCTCTCTCTCTCTCTCTCTACTCTCTCTTTTCCCCCCTCTCCCCCCCCCCCCTTTCTCTCTCTCTCTCCCCCCCACTCTCTCTCTCTCTCTCGTTTTTGTCTGTATGGTCAGTCATTGGTGTCATTCCATTACTGGTACAAACTTGGTGTAGGTGGAGTCTGTGTGTACTCTGCTGGGTCCTGGTTCGTTTGTGTATTCCTGGATCTTTGATAGCACGTGTTACACCTCACCTCCATCCCCCTGAACCCCCCCCCCCCCCCCCCCCCGCCTCCCCACCCCCCATGTACACACCTCCCAATTTTTTGTCTGCACTCCCTGCCTTCTCCACCATCTTGCTCTTCCTGGATACACTCTCTGTCTCTCTCTTTCATCGTCTCTCTCTCTCTCTCTCTCTCTCTCTCTCTCTCTGTGTGTGTGTGTGTGTGTGTGTGTGTGTGTGTGTGTGTGTCTCCTTCCCTCCCTCTCTGTCTGCCTGTCTCTGTCTGTCTTCACTCTCTCTCTCTCTCTCCTCTCTCTTTTCCCCCCCTCTCCCCCCCCCTTTCTCTCTCTCTCTCCCCCCCCACTCTCTCTCTCTCTCTCTCGTTTTTGTCTGTATGGTCAGTCATTGGTATCATTCCATTACTGGTACAAACTTGGTGTAGGTGGAGTCTGTGTGTACTCTGCTGGGTCCTGGTTCGTTTGTGTATTCCTGGATCTTTGATAGCACGTGTTACACCTCACCTCCATCCCCCTGACCCCCCCCCCCCCCCCCCCCCCCCGCCTCCCCACCCCCCATGTACACA
>NC_134888.1:33919580-33924580 GCF_041734735.1 Babylonia areolata | reverse complement strand
GCTTTATCTTGCTATATGCAACATTCTTTAACAAGGATACAACTACCTAGACAATATGCAGTGAATTACATTCGTACTGGTTTTTATCCTGTTAATGTAACACTGATTCTTTAACAAGGATACAACTATCCTTCCAAACACAAACACACACACACGCGCGCGCGCGCGTTTGGACACAGAAACACACCTGCAGAAATCAAAACCATCGAGCAATTCAGTTTCAGTTTCAGTAGCTCAAGGAGGCGTCACTGCGTTCGGACATATCCATATACGCTACACCACATCTGCCAAGCAGATGCCTGACCAGCAGTGTAACCCAACGCGCTTAGTCAGGCTTTGAGGGGGGAAAAAAAGGTGAATAAATAATAGATAAGCTTACACAAATAAATAAATAAATAAATAAATAAATAATAACTATAATGTTAAAAAAAGGTAGTAGTAATAATAATGATAATAATAATAATAATAATAAATTAATAACAATAATAAATAAATAAATAAATAAGATAACAATGATGATAAATAAGCAAATAGATGTAAAACATGAAGACACACATTTACATATACACCCACACATGCATAACAGATATGCACCGAACATGCAGTTTCACAGATATGAAAGCACAGTTAAATACATGAGCTCCAACACACACACACACACACACACACACACACACACACACACACACATTACCCTGCACCTCCTCTACCCCCCTCCTCCACACACTTATTTCTAGTCTACGTATCGCAGCTTCCACGGCACACACACACACACACACACACACACACACACACACACACACACACACACACACAGAGATGAACACTTACTTGTACAAGCACACACACATATGCCCATATCTCCACACACAGATATATATCCTCGAGCAAGCAAGACAATTATCTAGGTTAGATAGGGGGTCTGAAGCAGGCGGAGAGTTTTACGAGGGCATTAGCTCCGAACAAGGTGATAACTCATCTGTAAGGTTCTTCCCGTTGGCGTAAACTCTCTGACAGGAATATGCTAATTTTCATGATTTTGTATTTATTGCTTATTTATCATCATTGTTGTCTTATTTATTTATTTATTTATTCATTATCATTATTATCATTATCATTATTATTATTATCATTATTATTATTATTATTTTATTATTATTTTCATTAGTACTACCTTTTTTTCTTTTTTTTTTAAATATCATAATTATTATTTATTTACTTATCTATTTATTTATTTATCTTTTTTTTTCTCAAGGCCTGACTAAGCGCGTTGGGTTACGCTGCTGGTCAGGCATCTGCTTGGCAGATGTGGTGTAGCGTATATGGATTTGTCCGAACGCAGTGACGCCTCCTTGAGCTACTGAAACTGAAACTTGTAAAACAAACAAACAAACAAACAGACAAACAAAACGTGGAGTGATGGCCTCCTACTAGACCTCTCTCAGCAGCTAAGTCTGAGTTGTAACAACGTTAACAGAACGCTGAAAATAACTTCGGTTCATGACAATGTTCATGAATGAATGAAGTCATAGAATGACACCGTCTCGAAGACTAACGACATCAGTCAATATCTGAACTGGTATACACAGACAGACAGACAGACAGACAGACACACACACACACACACACTCACAGAGTCCTTGAAAAATAGCAACTCTTAAAAATAAGAAAAACATTACGATAACGTTGACCTATTCGAGGAAAGGCCACCAGAGAGAGAGAGAGAGAGAGAGAGAGAGAGAGAGAGAGAGAGAGAGAGAGAGAGAGAGAGAGAGAGAGAGAGAGAGAGAGAGAGAGAGAGAAGGAGGGAGGGAGAGGGAGAGAGAGATACACACATACATACATACATCCGGTCAGACAGGAGAGAGAGAGAGAGAGAGAGAGAGAGAGAGAGAGAGAGAGAGAGAGAGAGAGAGAGAGAGTGAGAGTGAGAGAGAGAGAGAGAGAGAGAGAGAGAGAGAGAGAGAGAGAGAGAGAGAGAGAGAGAGATCGAAACTTTTTTTTTTTATTGAGGGAAAAGGAATAGGCACTTGTCGGCCTGTTTTCATCCTACCCTCGTAAAGAAAGCCTATAAACTAATCTAGGAAATACAGAGAGAGAGAGAGAGAGAGAGACATACATACATACATACATACAATGACAAGTGGAAACAGTTTTGCGAGGCACTCAGTTATGACACAACATTGACAGAGTTCTGGCAATTTTATCGTCGCATGGAAGGGAAAACGTGCACAACAACAACCCCAGACATGTTAGACACTGACGGAACCAAGCTTAAGACAAATGAAGAAAAAGGATCTGCCTTGCTCAAACGTTTCATACAACAGAGTGATCAAAGAAACTTAGATGAGAAAAAGAAATATGTTGAGGAGTTAAACCAAACCCTTATGCAGACTGGACCTGATGATGACTTGACAATGGATGATCTAAACGAGGCAATAGCTAAATGCAAGAAAGAATCGGCTCCTGGCCCAGACAAAGTTCGTTACTCAGACATCAAGGAGCTATCGGAAGAAGACAGAAGCAAACTTTTCAATCTATACCAAAACAGTTTCCACAATGGACAGGTGCCGGAGGACTGGACACACAGCTTCTTAAAACCCATACCAAAACCAGGAAAGGACCATCGTCAGGTAAGCGGCTACCGGATCCTAACCATGCAAAACATTGTTGGAAAGCTCATGGAACGCATGATAGCCAGGAAACTTGCAAGGGATCTTGAACACAGGCACATTCTCCCTTCAAATCAAGGTGGTTACAGAACAGGCAAGTCCACATGGGAAAATGCAGCTGCCTTTGCATATGAGGTGTATGAAGGATTTCAAAGAAAAGAAGAAACACTAGCAGTAGCAATTGACCTTGAAGATGCCTACAATAAAGTCCAGTTTGCGCACCTCATGGAGCTGCTACTAAGGTATGGAGTAAGTTTGACACTGACAAGATGGATAGCAGCAGCGCTTCAGGAAAGAACCGTCGTCCTACGCCTCGGAGATTGGATGTCTGCACCTTCTAAACTATCCATGGGACTGCCACAAGGGTCTCCACTCTCTCCTGTCCTCTACAATGTCTACACGAAGGGCCTTGCAGACTTAAACAACAATGGAATTGCTCGGGTGCTTACCCTTGCGGATGACGGCCTGGTCTTCAAAACTTCGAAAAATGCTCAGGAAAGAACTGAAGCCGTCCAGAAACAACTAAACAATATTGCTCAATGGTGCAAAGACACAGGATCTTCCATCAATCCAGCGAAAGCCCAAACGTTGCTGTGCACCCTCAACAACAAAACCGCGAGCAAATCACCACCTTCTGTGTCATTCGATGGGATTCAAATTGAGAAAACTGAATGCCTACGCTACCTAGGAATACACTTCGACAGGATGCTGACCTTCAGAAAACATACGGAAAACACTGTTCTCAAATGCAAAAAGGGCCTTTCAGTCTTAAAAGCAATGGCAACCAAAGGAATTGAACAACGCCACCTCTTCCTGCTATACCAATCACTCGTCCTCAGTGTGATCGACTACGGACTTGGGCTAACAACACCGTCTCAAAGCAACCTCCTAAAATTAGAAAGAGTCCAAAATGAAGCTATGAGGCTGATCCTTGGAACAACAAAAGACACGCCCACAGAAACCATGCGATACCTGCTTGACCTTCCTTCAGTGCAGGCCAGAAACAAGTTAGAACAGGTCAAGACCTACTTCAAAGCATTAGAAAACCCTCAAAACCCACTGCATGACGCAGTCAAAGAACCAAAAGGCAGCCGTCTAGTACGAGGAAGATCATGGATGGGGCAAGCAGAAGACACAATCCAGCTAGTATGCCGACTTCAAGACCTGAAAGAAACAAAAGAATGGGAGAAAAACCCCGAAAACCTCAACCATCTATTCAACACAGTCATTTCACCCACTCTAGGAAGACATTGTCGGGAATGGCCAGAGGGCAAAACTGATGCGGAAGTGAAGCTGCTTATAGAAGAAAACAGTAAAGAAGAGGACATCATCATATACACAGATGGCTCAGTCACCAAAGACCAGTCTGGCTGGGGATTCACTGCGAAACAAAATGGAAAAACAATTTGGGAAGAGAATGCTGCCTACAAAGTCACAACCTCCAGCCTAACGATGGAAGTTGAAGCTGTGACACATGCCCTCCAGTGGCTATCGTCCTTCCATACGCCCGGAAACCAACATGCCATGATTCTAACCGACTCAATGAACCTCATACAGAAAATTGAAAACGGAATGGGAAGCCCAGAGTGGCATAACGCAATGCGCAACTTTCAGATTAAAAAACTCACATGGTCATACTGCCCGGGACATGCAGGTGTTAAGGGAAATGAGCGAGCTGACAGACTTGCTGGTAACGCAACACCAACGAGCGGCCTACATCTAGGAAAATCGGAAATCCTCAGAAAAGTCAAGGAATACCAAAAAGAACAGGTACAAGGCCATCACACCATCGATCGCCTCAAAGAAATAGAAGCAGAGAGAGGGAGCGGCCGCAAATCTAACATGAAAGGTAGAGCACGATGCTTTGCAAATCAAACAAATATCGGCATCATTTCCAAACCAACATTGCGCAAATTTCTTCAAAACGGAACAGAGTCTCTGTGGGCCTTTCCAAACACAATAGACCGAGCAACACACTAGACGCCACGTTCTTGGCATCAGAGATCTTTTCCCATCCCTCTTGCGGCCAGTCAGTGGCGGCTGTGTGTGTTTGTGTGTATGTGTGCTTTTGAGTGCGTTTGTGAATGCGCGAGAGTGAAACTGTACACAAGTGTCAGGAGAGATATGTGTACGTGTGTGTGTGTGTGTGTGTGTGTGTGTGTGTGTGTGTGTGTGAGGGGAGGTGGGAGTGCAGGGGGAGGTGGGGTAGAGGATGAGGTATGTGAGTGTATGCATGTCTACACTGTGGGAGCAACAGGATATTGGAACGTGTGTGTATATATATATATATATATATATATATATATATATATATATATATATATATAT
>NC_134888.1:33907080-33909580 GCF_041734735.1 Babylonia areolata | reverse complement strand
GGGTTTGCAGCTGAGCAATCATGAACCATACTGTCAATTCAACATCAGTGATCAGTCTATCTAGATACAGCAATAGAATGAAACCTCAGGTACATCAATAGGTTTGTGACTGTACGTTCGCGATTTGAAGACAGACTGACAGACAGACAGACAGACAGACAGGCCGACCGAAGCAAAGAGAGAGAGAAAGAGACAGACAGGCAGACAGACAGACAGACAGAGGGAGGGAGAGAGAGAGAAAAAAAGAGAGAGACAGACAGAGGGAGGGAGAGAGAGAGAGAGAGAGAGAGACAGACAGAGGGAGGGAGAAAGAGAGAGAGAAAGAGAGAGACAGACAGACGGAAGGAGAAAGAGAGAGAGAAAGAGAGAGACAGACAGACGGAGGGAGAAAGAGAGAGAGAAAGAGAGAGACAGACAGAGGGAGGGAGAGAGAAAGAGAGAGACAGACAGAGGGAGGGAGGGAGGGAGAAAGAGAGAGACAGACAGAGGGAGGGAGAAAGAGAGAGAGAAAGAGAGAGACAGACAGAGTGAGGGAGAAAGAGAGAGAGAAAGAGAGACAGACAGAGGGAGGGAGAGAGAAAGAGAGAGACAGACAGAGGGAGGGAGGGAGAGAGAAAGAGAGAGACAGACAGAGAGAGGGAGGGAGGGAGGGAGGGAGAGATAGAGAGGGAGAGAGAGAGACAGAGACAGACAGACAGACAGAGAGACAGAGAGAGAATTGAATGAATAAATCTTTATTTCGCCACGGTAGTGATACCATCACACGGCCACCTTACATATCTGCCGTGTGTGTGTGTGTGTGTGTGTGTGTGTGTGTGTGTGTGTGTGTGTGTGTGTGTGTGTGTGTGTGTGTGTGTGTGTATGTGTGTGTGTGTGTGTGTGTGTGTGTGTGTGTGAAAGAGAGAGAGAGAGAGAGACAGACAGACAGAGACAGAGAGACAGAGAGAGACAGAGAGAGAGAGAGAGAAAGAGAGAGAGAGAGAGAGAGAGAGAGAGACAGAGAGAGAGAGAGAGAGAGAGAGAGAGAGAGAGAGAGAGAGAGAGAGAGAGAGAGAGGAAACTGCAACGAAGTTAGATGCACACGCAATTATCATTCTCTTCTACGACGGACCAAACTTGCAAAGAACAAACAATTTATTTCTATCCTCCCCCCCCTCCGCCCCGACACCCCCACCCCCCTCCCCCTCCACCACTCCCCCTTCCCTCCCCTCCTCATCCCAGCCCCGTTCCCCCCGCCTTCCCCCCCCCCCACACCACTCCCTTCTCTCTCGCCCCCCCACCCCCACCTCACTGACTGCCTTTCACTCACACCCTACCCCACCCACCCGATCAATCATGCATTCTCTCGTTCGCCCACAACCAACTAACGCTACAACCACTGAACAACAACAACAGCAGCAGCAGCAGCAGCAGTAGCAGACAAACATGATCCCTTCCTTCCCCCCCCCCCCCCCCCCCCCCCCCCCGCGCCCCCACTGTCCCCCCCTCCACCCCCACCCCCTCTCCGCCACCTCCGTCCACTCGCAGTCTTGTTACCTATCGATTATAACCCCAACTACCTCTTAGCATATGTGTCTCTCCACCTCCCCTCCCTTCCCACCACCACCACGTACCCTCTCCGAAACACCACCACCACCACCCTACCACTTCATCATCTCTCTCTCTTTCTATCACCACTCCACCTACCTTTCACCAGACTCTCTGTCTCTGTCTGTACTGTCTGTCTCTCTTTCTTCCAGTAGCGAGAATGTGTCGGCCAATTATCACCCGTGTGTTTATGGCGACTCGGTCGTGTCGTGTCGTGTCGTGTCGTCTCTTGTCTTCTTGTTACTCTGTCTGTCTGTCTGTCTGTCTGTCTGTTAGTCTGTCTGTCTGTCTGTCTGTCTTTCAGTCTCTGTCTGTCTGTCTTTCTGTCTGTCAGTCTGTTTGTCTCTGTCTCTCTCGGTCTCTGTCTGTCTGTCTGTCTGACTGTCTGTCTGTCTTTCAGTCTCTGTCTGTCTGTCTTTCTGTCTGTCAGTCTGTTTGTCTCTGTCTCTCTCGGTCTCTGTCTGTCTGTCTGTCTGTCTTTCTTTCAGTCTCTGTCTGTCTGTCTTTCTGTCTGTCAGTCTGTCTGTCTCTCTGTCTCTCTCGGTCTCTGTCTGTCTGTCTGTCTGTCTGTCTTCTTCTTTCAGTCTCTGTCTGTCTGTCTTTCTGTCTGTCAGTCTGTTTGTCTCTGTCTCTCTCGGTCTCTGTCTGCCTGACTGTCTGTCTGTCTTTCTTTCAGTCTCTGTCTGTCTGTCTTTCTGTCTGTCAGTCTGTTTGTCTCTCTGTCTCTCTCGGTCTCTGTCTGTCTGTCTGTCTGTCTTTCAGTCTCTGTCTGTCTGTCTTTCAGTCTCTGTCTGTCTGTCTTTCTGTCTGTCAGTCTGTTTGTCTCTGTCTCTCTCGGTCTCTGTCTGTCTGTCTGACTGTCTGTCTGTCTTTCTTTCAGTCTCTGTCCGTTTTTCTGTCTGTCAGTCTGTTT
>NC_134888.1:33897080-33902080 GCF_041734735.1 Babylonia areolata | reverse complement strand
ACTTTAATCAAATTCTGGACCAGTTAGTCGGGACAGCAGTTACCTCCTCTGCTGTTCTGGTGGTCATGGTCAGACACGACTATCATCCATGATAAATCTCTGTCTGTACCTCTGTCTCTATCTGTGCCTCTGTCTCTGTATGCCTCTCTGTCTTTCCGTTTCTCGGTCTCTTTCTCTCTGTTTGTCAATCCGTCTGCCTGTCTGTCTGTCTCCCTGTCTCTGCGTGTCTGTCTTTCCGTTTGTATCACTGTCTCTGTCTCTTTCTCTGTTTTTCTCTGTCTGTCTGTCTGTCTCCCTGTCTCTGTCTGCCCCCCCCCCTCTCTCTCTGTCTGTCTTTCCGTTTGTATCACTGTCTCTGTCTCTTTCTCTGTTTTTCTCTGTCTGTCTGTCTCCCTGTCTCTGTCTGCCCCCCCACCCCCTTCTCTCTCTTTGTCTGCATTTCCGTTTGTCTCACTGTCTGTCTCTTTCTCTGTTTTTCTCTGTCTGTCTGTCTCCCTGTCTCTGTCTGCCCCCCCACCCCCGCCCCACTCTCTCTGTCTGCCTTTGTTTGTCTCATTGTCTCTGTCTTTCTCTCTCTTTTTCTCTGTCTGTCTGTCTCCCTGTCTCTGTCTGCCCCTCTCTCTCTGTCTGCCTTTCTGTTTGTCTCACTGTCTCTGTCTCTTTCTCTCTGTTTTTCTCTGTCTGTCTGTCTGTCTCCCTGTCTCTGTCTGCCCCCCTCTCTCTCTTTGTCATTTCGTTTCTCTCACTGTCTGTCTCTTTCTCTCTGTTTTTTCTCTGTCTATCTGTCTGTCTGTCTGTCTCCGTGTGTCTGTCTGCCCCCCCCCCCTTCTCTCTCTTTGTCTGCATTTCCGTTTGTCTCACTGTCTGTCTCTTTCTTTCTGTTTTTCTCTGTCTGTCTCCCTGTCTCTGTCTGCCTCCCTCTCTCTCTGTCTGCCTTTCTGTTTGTCTCACTGTCTCTGTCTCTTTCTCTCTGTTTTTCTCTGTCTGTCTGTCTCCCTGTCTCTGTCTGCCTCTCTCTCTCTGTCTGCCTTTCTGTTTGTCTCACTGTCTCTGTCTCTTTCTCTCTGTTTTTCTCTGTCTGTCTGTCTGTCTCCGTATCTCTGTCTGCCCCCCCCCCCTCTCTGTCTGCCTTTCTGTTTGTCTCACTGTCTCTGTCTCTTTCTCTCTGTTTTTCTCTGTCTGTCTGTGTCCGTATCTCTGTCTGCCCCCCCCCCCTCTCTCTCTCTGTCTGCCTTTCTGTTTGTCTCACTGTCTCTGTCTCTTTCTCTCTGTTTTTCTCTGTCTGTCTGTGTCCGTGTCTCTGTCTGCCCCCCCCCCACCCCTCTCTCTTTGTCTGCATTTCCGTTTGTCTCACTGTCTGTCTCTTTCTCTCTGTTTTTCTCTGTCTGTCTGTCTCCCTGTCTGTCTGCCTCTCTCTCTCTCTGTCTGTCTTTCCGTTTGTCTCACTGTCTCTTTCTCTCTGTTTTTCTCTGTTTGTCTGTCTGTCTGTGTGTCTCCCTGTCTCTGTCTGCCCCTCTCTCTCTTTGTCATTTCCTTTCTCTTACTGTCTTTGTCTCTTTCTCTCTGTTTTTCTCTGTCTGTCTGTGTCTGTCTGTCTCCCTGTCTGTCTGCCCCTCTCTCTCTTTGTCATTTCGTTTCTCTCACTGTCTGTCTCTTTCTCTCTGTTTTTTCTCTGTCTATCTGTCTGTCTGTCCCCCCTGTCTTTCCGTTTCTCTCACTGTCTGTGTATCTTTCTTTCTGTTTTTCTCTGTCTGTCTGTCTGTCTGACCTCCCCTCTCTCTCTGTCTGCCTTTGTTTCTCTCACTGTCTCTGTCTCTTTCTCTTTTTCTCTGTCCGTCTGTCTCCCTGACTCTGTCTGCTCCTCCCCCCCCCTCTCTGTCTGTCTGTCCTCGGATCTGCCGTTTGTTCTTTTCTCTTTTCTAGATCTTAGTTCATATTCATGTTACTCGTCTGTCTGTCTGTTCTCCCATGACCCTGTTGTCAATGTTTCTGTTTCTTTCTGTTTCTGTCTGTCCTAATATCTGTTTCTGTCTGCCCTGATATATGATTCTATGTTCTTCTTTGTTCGTGTTGTTACATTTGTCTTTGTCCTTATCTGTCCTTATGTTTGTTTTTTGTCCGTCTTTGTTTTCATTGTTCCTGTTGTTACTGGTATGTTTTTTCTTCTTCTTTTTTTCTTCTTTTGCCTGTCTGTCTCAAAGCTCGTCTGTTCCTATCTGTTGATGCTGTCTTCGTCTATTTCCCTCTCTTTCCCTCTCTCTCTCTCTCTCTCTTATTGAGAATTGGTTTATAGTCGTCTTCATCTTTTTGAAAAGAAACTTTTCCTTTTGCCCCACCTCCACCCCCCCGCCCCCCACCCATCACCCCCCCTATCTATCTTCGGACACCCCTCCATCCCGGCTTCCCCCCCCCCCCCCCCATCGGCCCCCATCCCCCCTCCAGCCCATCCCCACCCCCCACCCCCCAAACTCCCAATTGCCTTCTCTCCACCTGTCCCCCCCTACTCCTCCTCTCCTCCTCCCCCCTCCCTCCTCCCACAGGCACTGTCAGACCAGCATGAAATTGTACATCGCTTGATAGTATAGGGCCTCTGCCTGCCTGCCTGCCTGCCTGCCTATCTTTTTTCTGCCCCATCATCCGCACCGTTTCAGTGGCATTACTCCCACGCCGCTCATTTAGATTCCCCCATATCACGGCGACACCCGGGTTCGTCCGTCACAGTTCCATCGCCGGCAGTCCGCAGGGAACCATCGATGTTAGGTCGCCAGGAGGCCACACACCAGAGGAGACCCTGCACTGCTGCTGAGTCACTTTTGGTGGTGTTCAGTGGTGCCTGTTCTGATTCAACGTACTTAGGACACCACCTACTAAGCCCCCTACTAACGACAATAATGGCTTAGTCGCGGAGCCAGACTGTGAGCGTCCCCCCAGTGTGGAGACCACCACCACGTCCCCCAGGCAACAGTCCCCCATTAATCCGCCCTGCCTGCCTGCCTGCCTTTCTTTCTGTCTGCCTGCCTGCCTGCCTTTCTGTCTGCCTATCTGCCTGCCTGTCTGCCTGCCTGTCTGCCTGCCTGCCTGCCTTTCTTTCTTTCTGCATGCCTTTCTGTCTGCCTGCCTGCCTGCCTGCCTGCCTTTCTGTCTGCCTGTCTGTCTGTCTGCCTGCCTGCCTTTCTGCCTGCCTGCCTGCCTGCCTGCCTGTCTTTCTTTCTTTCTGCATGCCTTTCTGTCTGCCTGTCTGTCTGTCTGTCTGCCTGCCTGCCTTTCTGTCTGCCTGCCTGCCTGTCTGCCTGTCTGTCTGTCTGCCTGCCTGCCTTTCTTTCTGCATGCCTTTCTGTCTGCCTGCCTGCCTGCCTGCCTGCCTGCCTTTCTGTCTGCCTGCCTTTCTGTCTGCCTGTCTGTCTGTCTGTCTGCCTGCCTTTCTGCCTGCCTGCCTGCCTGCCTTTCTGCCTGCCTGCCTTTCTTTCTTTCTGCATGCTTTTCTGTCTGCCTGTCTGTCTGTCTGCCTGCCTTTCTTTCTTTCTGCATGCCTTTCTTTCTTTCTGCATGCCTTTCTGTCTGCCTGTCTGCCTGCCTTTCTGTCTGTCTGCCTGCCTGCCTGCCTGCCTGCCTGCCTGCCTTTCTTTCTTTCTGCATGCCTTTCTGTCTGCCTGTCTGTCTGTCTGCCTGCCTTTCTGTCTGCCTGTCTGTCTGTCTGCCTGCCTTTCTGCCTGCCTGCCTTTCTGTCTGTCTGTCTGCCTGCCTGCCTGCCTTTCTGTCTGCCTGCCTTTCTGTCTGCCTGTCTGCCTGCCTGTCTGTCTGTCTGCCTGCCTGCCTGCCTTTCTGTCTGCCTGCCTGCCTTTCTGTCTGCCTGCCTTTCTGTCTGCCTGCCTGCCTGCCTGCCTTTCTGTCTGCCTGCCTGCCTGCCTTTCTGTCTGCCTATCTGCCTGCCTGTCTGCCTGCCTGCCTGTTTGCCTGCCTGTCTTTCTGTCTGCCTATCTGCCTGCCTGCCTGCCTTTCTGCCTGCCTTTCTGCCTGCCTGCCTGCCTTTCTGCCTGCCTGCCTGCCTGTCTGCCTGCCTGCCTGCCTGCCTTTCTTTCTGCCTGCCTGCCTGCCTTTCTTTCTGCCTGCCTGCCTGTCTTTCTGTCTGCCTATCTGCCTGCCTGCCTGCCTGCCTTTCTGTCTGCCTGCCTGCCTTTCTGTCTGCCTGCCTGCCTTTCTTTCTGCCTGCCTGCCTTTCTGCCTGCCTGCCTTTCTGTCTGCCTGCCTGCCTTTCTGCAACAAACTTTTCACTTCTTGGTTGATTTTTTTTTTTTTTTTTGGTGGGGGGGTGCGGGGGGGGGGGGGTGGGGGGGGGCGGAGGTTGTTGTTGTTGTTGTTGGTTGTTTCTTCTTATACTTCACACCAGCTTGTTTCCTTTTTTCTTTCCTCTTTTTTTTTTCTTCTTTTTCTCCTTTGTCTTGTTGCTTCTCTCTTCGTTTCTTACTTTTGTATTCATTTTCTTTCTATCTTTGTTGTTTTTTTGTTTTTTTCTTTGTCTTTACTTGTTTCTGCACTCTTCCTTTATTACTTTTATACTTCTTTCTTTATTTCTGTGTGTGTGTGTGTGTGTGTGTGTGTGTGTCTCTCTCTCTCTCTCTCTCTCTCTCTCTCTCTCTCTCTCTCTCTCTCGTGTGTGTGTGTGTGTGTGTGTGTGTGTGTGTGTGTGTGTGTGTGTGTGTTGTATTGTGTTGTATTATTCATTTGTCACAATGGATTTCTCTGTGTGAAATTCGGGCTGCTCTCCCCAGTGAGAGAGCGTGGCTTCACAAAGAGAGCCACCCGTTTTTTTGGCATTTATTCCTGTCTGCAATTTGGTTTTCCTCTCTTCTCTCTCTCTCTGTCTGTCTGTGAAGTCAAGATTTTTTTTTAAATTTCATGATTGAATAAGCAACAATTCCTTTTTTTTACATCAAGCCATCAAGGAAAAAATACAGAAGAAAAAATATAGGAGAAAGAGAGGGAGAGAGTGAGTGAGTGAG
>NC_134888.1:33884580-33892080 GCF_041734735.1 Babylonia areolata | reverse complement strand
TGGAATTTTTATTTATTTTGCAAACGTTTTGGTGCAGATGGTAAAGAAGGGAAATTACTCTGTAATTAATGCTAGGGGAGTTAATTTATCACAAGTGAGTCTTGAAGGCCTTGCCTCTCTTCATTTCGTAGACGATTTAACCAGGCGGAAAGGAGTGAGTTGGGTCCAGCCTTCCTATTGCCTGCCTACCCCTGGATAGAGTTTTACCGGTGCCTCCTGTTGCCGTGAAAAGGCAAAGTGCCCTTTTATAACTCATCTCACCAATTCCTTGGTGAGAGCAAACAGTGCTAAGTCCCTTCGTCCTCTATCTGCGCGGCACAAACTTTCCGATGAGAGAGAGAGAGAGAGAGAGAGAGAGGCCCTCACGGCCCAAATAATCAGCCCACGTCTCAATTTCCTTCTCGTGATTCTGGTAGCTTCAGGTCAAAAGCTTGGCCAACCAAACCATGCACCCTACCCAGCCTCTGTTAAGAGGCCAGTACGTGTCGTGTGTGTGTGTGTGTGTGTGTGTGTGTGTGTGTGTGTGTGTGTGTTTGTGTGTGTGTGTGTGTGTGTGTGTGTGTGAGTGAGAGAGATTGTGTGCGTATATATATATATATATATATATATATATATATATATATATATATGTATGTATATATATGTGTGTGTGTGGTGGGGGGGGGGATGTGTGTGTGTGCGTATCGTGTGTAACGGGGAGGTGTTGCGGGTATATATATATTATATAGATGTAATATATCTCTGTGTAGGGGGGGGGGATTTGTTGTTGTGTGTGTGTGTGGTGTGTGTGTTTGTGGTGGTGTGTGTGTATTTTCTCGACGGTGTGGGTGTGTTGTTAGTGTTGTCTATAATTTATATATATATATATATATATATATATATGTGTTATTGTTGTGTGTGTGGGGGGGGGGGTGCGTATACTCGCGCTATAAGAGAGACACACAGACAGACATTACAGACAGACAGACAGACAGAGACAGGGAGATCTAACCCCCTCCAGCCCCCCCCCCCTCCCCCACCCCGCCCCCTCACCCAACACCCCCCACACACCCACCCCTCCAGACCCCCACCGGCTGAACACCCACCACCTTCCACAGACACGTTGGCAATCTTCCATCTTCCATGGAAGTCATCCTCCCCCGCCCCCCCCCCCCACCCCACCCCTCTGCAAAGTGACGGAAGTGGATGAAGAGAGTGTCGGGCGGAAGGGGGACATGACTGGTGCAGCAGACACCTCGCTCTGCCCAGCTAATCCCCCCCCCCCCCCCCCCCCGCCCCTCCTTCAGCTGAGGTCTCCAGTGGGTTCAGGTCTCTGGCTGCAAGCAGGACAGGGATTTTGGTCTGCCTGAACATCTCCTGGCACGGGATATCTGCGGCTTGTCTCTTGGTGACCTTTTCTGACTTTCTTTCTTTCTTACTTTTCTTTCTTTATGTCTTTCTTTCTTCCCTCTTCTTCGTTTTCCTCCCCTTCTCCTCCTCCTCCTCCTCCTCCTCCTCCTTCTTCTTCTTCTTCCAGTTAGAATGTTGACGCATCTCTCTCTCTCTCTCTCTCTCTGTATGTGTGTGTGTGTGTGTGTGTGTGTGTGTGTGTGTGTGTGTGTGTGTGTGTGTGTGTGTGTGTGTGATAGAGAGAGATAGAGATGATGGTGAGTCCTTCATCATCATCATCATCATCATCATCGGTATCGTTGTCAGTGTCATCTGGTTCATTTCCCTCTTGTTGTTGTTGTTGATGATGATCTTTCTTCTTCTTCTTCTCCTCCTCCTCTACATCTTCTACTTAGTGGAAAATTCCAGAAATTCTTATCATCCGTTTCTCTCTCCGCCCCCCCCCCCCCCTTTTTATTTTAGATATATATATTTTCATGTTTTGTTTCGTTAATTTTTTTAATGGGCAGAATTGTAAAAAGGCCTATTGTGCCAAATTCTTTACCCTTTAACTCTCTCCATACGAACGGCGAAAGAGACGACGCTAACAGCGTTTCACCCCAATTACCATCATCAAAATATTGCAAGCGGAAGGCTCTTATACTGAAGAGGTGAATCTTGACAAAGAACACCACAATTCTGACGACGGAAGCTAAAGATTGGGTCATTCAGACACCCACTGGACATCCGAGGGGTCTGTGTAGAGGAGAAGAGAGGACTGGCCGTACTGAGTGAGTTAAAGTTTCGTTCGTTCTTCTTCTTCTTTTGCGTTCGTGGGCTGCAAATCCCGCATTCACTCGAATGTAGGAATGTGTTTCTATCTCGCCATCTAGGCAGCCACACAAACAAAGAAAGAAACAACAAAAGGATCATTCCACAAGTTCAGACAAGCGAGAGACGGGCGCGATAGCCGAGTGCCTAAAGCGTTGGACTTTCAATCTGAGGGTCCCGGGTTCGAATCTCGGTAACAGCGCCTGGTAAAGGGTGAATATTTTCCCGTCTGCCATGTCAACATATATATATATATATATATATACAGGCCTGCTAGTGCCTGAACCCCCTTCGTGTGTACACGCAAGCAGAAGATCAAACACGCACGTTAAAGATCCTGTAATCTATGTCAGTGTTCGGTGGATTATGGAAACAAGAACATACCCAGCATGCACCCCCCCCCCCCGAAAACGGAGTATGTCTGCCTACCTGGCGGGGTTGCATATGAGTGAACGTAGGAGTTGCAACCCACGAAAGAAGAAGAAGAAAGAAGGAGAAGGAGAAGAAGGAGAAGAAGAAGGAGAAGACAAACGAAACACCCCTGCTGCCAATGCCCACACTCTCTGTTGACACAGTCTCATGTACACAACCTAAATCCCCCCTAACCCCCCCACCCCCACCCCCTACTAAAAGCCGGCACTAAAACACACCCCACACCCCTCACAAAAAATCCCCCATAACCCCCCCCCCCTCCGACCCCCACTACCCCCTCACACTAAACGCCCACACTCATCCCACCCCTCATCCCAGCCACCCATACACAAAAATCCACCTGCCCCCTCCACAACATCCCCCATCCCCACTAAAAGCACACACTGAAAACACACACACACAAATCCCCCCCCCACACACACACACTAAAATCCCGCACTAACACCCCCTCACCTCCCATAAAAATACACACTAAAAGCCCACACTTAAAAAGACACACTAAAAATCCACCCCAAACCCTTTTACACTAAAAGCCCACACTTAAAAAGACACACTAAAAATCCACCTCAAACCCCCTCACACTAAAAGCCCACACTTAAAAAGACACACTAAAAATCCACCCTAAACCCCCTCACACTAAAAGCCCACACTTAAAAAGACACACTAAAAATCCACCCTAAACCCCCTCACACTAAAAGCCCACACAAACCCACACCCACCCACCTTACACAAAAATCCACTTGAACCCCCACTTTGAGAGCCCACACTAACCTCTCCCCCCTCCCCCCACACAAAATGCACCCGATAACCCCTACACTAAAAGCCCACACTAACCCCCACCCCCACCCCCCAACCCCCAACACAAAATCCACCCGATAGCCCCCGACACTAAAAGCCCACATTAACAACCCCCCCCACCCCCTACACACACACATGGACACCTACAAGCACACAAATCCACCTAACCCCCCACATTAAAAGCCCACACTAACAACCCCCCCCTCCCTCCCTCCCCCCCACCCCCACCCACACACACACACTAAAAGCCCACACGAACGCTGTCTGATGCTCTCAGTGCTGTGCCATGCCAGAGCAGCAGACAGCAGAGAAAGCAGGTATTGATAAACGAGGGGATAAAGGTCGGCGTCAGATTCCCCCAAGGAGGATCGTGTTCCTGTTTTCCCTTTCAAAGCCATCTATCTACCTCCACAGAGAGAGAGAGAGAGAGAGAGAGACAGACAACAACGGAGGCTGATAGCGTATCAGAGAGAAAGCTCTGGTTGCCTGAAACAACGGCCTATTTGGAAGACTACGAGACAAAATCTGCTTAAGTTAAGGGGGAACATTAGCAATAACAAACAAGAAGGATGTGAGTTCGATTCAAAGTATAAGCCCCCCCCCCCCCCCCCTCCCAACATCCCTCCCATTTTCCGACATGAAATACGAATCCCTAAAGCCGAATGGTTAGACTGCTGGATCAGACAAGGTCTGTAAGGGTCGCGTGGTTTGAATCCCGCCAAACGCTTTGTGTCGTTAAGGTTTGGTGATGTGTTGCGGTTTTCTTGATCAACATGATTTCTCTGCACGCTTTGCTAGTGCCTGAACCCTCCTTGGTTTGTGTAAGCATAAAAGATGATCAATAAAATCACACACGTCAAAGATCCCCTGGTAATCACTGTCAGCGTTCGATAGATGATGGTGATGATGGAAACAGGAACACAAGCAGCATGTGCGCCGCGCCTATCCCCGAAAACGGAGCACGGCTGCCGAAACGCCTTGCTAAAAAAAAAACACCAACCAGTCATACAGGTAATACAAGGGAAAAAAGGAAAAGAAAAAGGGACACCAGTGAACACCACTGGAGTGGCAGCACAGCTCACGATCGCAGAACAAACACGTGATGAGAGGCTGAGTGCTGTTATCGTATATCTCAGTTGCTTGGGGGGTACGTCAAGCTGCGGAAATTACGTCACCTGAAAATTTCTGAACATGACACCGATTCACGCCCCTCCCCTCCCCCCCACGCCCACCTGTCCTCCGCCCCCCCACACCCCCCAGCCCCCTCCCCTCCCATCTCCACATCACAGCCTTATTCTGACTGTTCTGAATTTTTGGTTTCATTATCAGTTGTTTCGCTTGTTAGATTAACGACTTCTCTTTCACGAAGTCCATTAAGTAATTTTCTGTAACTGTAACAAGATGTTTGCTTCAGATTTCACCCTCTCTCTCTCTGTCTGTCTCTCTCTCTTATGCCCGGTATTCCCCACAACTCACCATTCGTCACCATCCCCCTCCTCTTCTAAACGACAACACTCAAATGTGCACATTACTACTCCAACAAAATGTCCTCAATCACCGATATGTGTGACGGGACATTCAACAAAAATCCTCCTGCTCCATGATTATTCCCTTATGCATCAGAGCTGAGTGTCACACTGACTGGGCTCAGATGTCAAGACTGGGACCACGCCAATAGAGAGCCATTCACTTGGCGGCAGGCAATGTCTTTTGGGGGTGTTGCTCCAAATTAATGTGACCCAAAACTGACCAAAGCTACAGGAGTCCCTATCTTTCAGCTGAGTTTTCGCCGCGGGAATGATAAGCTTGTATCATGGGAGAACAGCAATTTAGTAAACGGACCTCTCATTCGGATGAGACGATAAACCGAGGTTCCGCGTGCAGCATGCACTCACTTAGTGCACGTTAAAGAATCCACGGCAACAAAAGGGTTTTCCCTGGTTAAAAAAAAAAAAAAAAGAAAAAAAAAAAAAGAAGAAAAATCTCTTTTTGGTAAGGAAACAAACAACACTTGCAGACAACAACAACAACAACAACAAAAATGGCGCTCCTACTACTTTTTTGACGCTCTTCCTCAGGAGATGCAACCTGAATTTCACACAGAAAAAATTAATCTGTTGTGATAAAAGAGTAATACAATACAATACAATACAATACGATACAATACAATAGCAGCATCGTCATCACCCATGGCATCATTTCATCTTCATCATCATCATCACCGAAATACAGAAAACGAAACGTCACAAATTCCAGAGACTCTTGTGATTTGACTGTCCAATTCTCAGTGTCCAAGAACATGTGTGTCTTCATGTTTTACATTTATTTGCTTATTTATCATCATTGTTGTCTTATTTATTTATTATTATTATAATTTTATTATTATTATCATTACTACTACCTTTTTATATCATAATTATTATTTATTTATTTATTTATGTAAGCGTATCTATTATTTATTCACCTTTTTTTTCTCAAGGCCTGACTAAGCGCGTTGGGTTACGCTGCTGGTCAGGCATCTGCTTGGCAGATGTGGTGTAGCGTATATGGATTTGTCCGAACGCAGTGACGCCTCCTTGAGCTACTGAAACTGAAACTGAAAACCAAGAACAGAGCATGACTCTGAGCACTAGACAGGGCAATATTCAAGCAGTGTTGAATGAACCCCAGCATCTTATAACATCAAACTCCTGATACCATACACCAGTCTGTAATTGGTAATTTGATATTTTCTTTCAGTGGTAATGTGACTACTTACTCATTCACCCAACACCTCATCACTCCATCGTTAAAATCCCTCACCCACTCTTACGTGTGTGTGTGGGTGTGTATGTGTGTGTGTGTGTGTGTCCGTGGATGTATGTGTGTGTGTTATCTTCAGTTTAACGTCTATTCACTATGAGTGTTTTTAGACGGAAAGGAGAAAAGTAGTGGATAAAGGAAAGGGAATGCATGTGAATATTAGTGTAAGAAAGCGTTCATGTTATGCATCTGAGGAAAAGTATATTACAAGAAATTAAAGTTTAAAGAGATTGTGCTGTGTAATAGGAAAATATGTGTATGCATATCAACAAGTATTAAGTTACAACAATGTCAATATAAATAGCGACATTAATTAAAATACATCAAAGGAGGATACCAACGGGACTGGAGTTTAGAATTTCCGAAAACATTCTAAGCAATGAATAATCATTTAAGATCTTTTCAGTGGCAAATGGAATATTGATAGAGAAGTCATCAACTACATCTTTTTGAATTAACTGTCTTATGTTTGGACAATGAATGAGTAGATGGCTTACAGTTATTTGCTTACCGCACATACACTTTATATTTTTTAGAAAATTTTGTACGAAAGGCATTCAAAACGAATTCAATACATTAGACCTTTATTATAAGAATCTATAAGCAATTTCTTAAATCGATTTCTAGATATATTTTCTATACTACTAAAACATTCGTTTAGATATAACTGGATGTCAAGTTGTATTGCACCTTCGAAATTACGTGCTGCTCTTCTAGCTGCTTGATCTACCCACACATTTGAAGACATTCCACAGTGCGAAGGTACCGAACAGAAAGTTATATTAAGTTATATTAATGCCCTGTTTTGTCATTTGATGAATATGTTTTATTTCCATTGTCATCTCTCTCTCTCTCTTTCTGTGTGTTAGATAATCACACACACACACACACACACAGATATATATATATATATATATATATATATATATATATATATATATATATATATACACATTTACATACATTTCTATATATAATGTACCCTTGTGGAATTATTTTCACGCAGCAAGTCCTGGATTCATTTTGTGTTTTATAGGTGTATATGATCATATATACAGGTATATACAGGTATACATATATATATATATATATATATATATATATATATAGGTATATACATATATGTCATGTGTGTGTGTGTGTGTGTGTGTGTGTGTGTGTGAGCTTCTGCCTCGAAAACTGGTAGCAAGTGCATGTGAGTGAGTTCATCTTTTTGTTGTTGTTGTTGCTGTCGTTGTACTTTTACAGAAGACTTAAGATCGTGTGGGT
>NC_134888.1:33877080-33879580 GCF_041734735.1 Babylonia areolata | reverse complement strand
GGCTTTTACGTGTATGACTGTTTTTACCATACCATGTAGGCAGCCATGTTCCGTTTTCGGGGGTGTGCATTCTGGGTATGTTCTTTGTTTCCATAACCCACCGAACGCTGGCATGGATTACATGATCTTCAACGTGCTTATCTGATGTTCTGCTTGCGTATACACACGAAGGGGGTTCAGGCACTAGCAGGTCTGCACATATGTTGACCTGGGAGATCGTTAAAAAATCTCCACCTTTTACCCACCAGGCGTCGTTACCGAGATTCGAACCCGGGACCCCCAGATTGAAAGTCATACGCTTTAACCACTCGGCTATTGCGCCCGTCTTTACGCTAAGCAAAACCGAACGCTGCTAAATATCGCTCATGCAAAACCCGGCCTCGGAGTGGAGACCGACATCACATTACACGTTGGTTTTTATGTTTTTTGTTTTGTTTTGTTTTGTTTTTTTTTTTACCCGGACTTTGTTGAGTCGACCATCGTTTTATTTATAAATAAATATTTAAAAAAAGGAACAAAATAACAGCAACAGAAAGGATACAGTGAATCTAAGCAATTACACACACACACACACACACACACACACACACACACACACACACACACACACACACACACACACACACACACAAACAAAAAAAACAAACAAAAAACACACAAAAAAACGTGACAACAATGAAAAGCAATACCCTGCATTCCATAACTGTGTCGTTTTTTTCCCCCACTTACATAGATTCATAAGGTATTATATAATATATCGATGTCTAATACTGAATTGCTGCTCAAAGATCAGTTGTAAAATAGACAGTCTTTTTGTTTTTTTTAGCAATACTGATACACATTTTACCTATCAAAATAATATGATTTATTTTTTATAAGATCATGTTTGCTATATCTGTCATCCTGAATTCCAAATAAAACGTCTGTGGGATGTAATTTCATACACTTACCAGTATTTCTAAGTATCAAATTTTCTATGTTTTTCCAAAGTATTTTCACAGATGAGCACTCATAGAAAAAATGTTCAATAAAATCAATTTTACCAGGACAGTAGTAACAATTTTCTGAGTCTACTACTTCCATTGTTTTTAGAATAATGTTTGTTGGGTATATATTATGACTTATTTTCCACTGCAGTTCATGTAAGCGTACTTCTTTTGTTGCTTTCCTAGGTGAAATCCCTGTATTATGATTGAAAGAAAAGTCAAATTTCCTCTTCCCAAATACACAAACATGTAGGTCTATAGTTGTACTTTTACTTCTACTTTTAAGATATTTCTTTATTTCTTTTAGTTTTGCATTGAATGCATTTGCATCACAAATAGAAGTTTCAGTAGATTCCATTGGCAATCCATTGTTTTGTATCCAGGTCTTCCACTGTAATGGAATTGCGTTGTATAGAGCATTGTATTCGAATATTGTGATTCCTTTAGCCTGGTTCAGTGAAAAAGCAACCTCATTTAAATCTAGAAGTCTTTTTTCTGTTTTATGTATTATGTCTTTTATGTGTTCACATTACACGTGTCCAACTGTCCAAAGGAAAGTTCCCTCCCATAAATCCTCAGACACCGAAGAATGTGATTCAGAAACCCCTCCACCCACCTCAACTCGTCCCACTTCCCCCTCGCCCCACACCCTCCCCCCCCCTCTTCCCGCTTCACCCTGGCCCCCCACCCCCCTCCCCTACTTCACCCCCCCCTCTCCCCAACCAACGGAAGCAGCAACAGTGTTAATTGGGGTCTGCTGACGTCAGTGGTGACCCAGGCGCAGCACACGCGCTCTCTTTCCTGCAGTAATTACCGTGCCGGATCAGAGGCCAGCAGGATGGAGACCAGAGAGACATGGGCACACCTTACCGTGCAGTGACAGGCATCAGTCTGCCTTGAACCCGATACATTCTTTCCACAGCGTGACTGGAGGAGGGGCGTTCCTTCGTCTTCTTCTTCGTCTTCTTCTGCGTTCGTGGGCTGCAACTCCCACATTCACTCGTATGTACACGAGTGGGCTTATACGTGCATGACCGTTTTTTTGTTTTTTTTTTACCCCGCATTGTAGGCAGCCATACTCTGTTTTCTAGGGTGTGCAGGCTGGGTAATTTTCTTGTTTTTATAACCCACCGAACGCTGACATGGATTACTGGATCTTTAACGTGCATATTTGATCTTCTGCTTGCCTATACACACGAAGGGGGTTCAGGCACAAGAAAGGTCTGCACACACATATGTTGACTCTGGGAGATTGAAAAAAAAACTCCACCCTTTACCCGCCAGGCACTGTTACCGAGATTCGAACCAGGGACCCTCAGATTGAAAATCTAATGATCCAACCACTGGGTTATTGCGCCTGTCGGTGTTCCTTCGATCCATGGGTCATTTTTCGATGGGGGGGGGGGGGGTGAGGGGGGGGGGGAACGTTCAACACCAAAGTGAACCTGCATCAGACAACTCTTCGCTGCTTCTGTCTTGTGCCCCCCCCCCCCCCCCCCCCCCCACACACGCTC
>NC_134888.1:33862080-33869580 GCF_041734735.1 Babylonia areolata | reverse complement strand
AGAGAGAGACTCGTCCTCAGAAAGAAAAGATCTGAGCACATCACTCCTCTTTTGCAACATCTCCACTGGCTCCCTGTCTCACACAGAATAAAGTACAAGATCAGCGCTCTATGTTATAAATGTATTCACAAATCAGCCCCTTCCTATCTCTGTGGCTGACTTCACCTCTACACTCCATCTCGCTCACTACGATCAGCTTCGGATCCACTCTGTTTACGCATACCCAGATTCAAGCTCTCGACTGTTGGCCGCCGTTCTTTCTCTGTCTCTGGACCTTGCAACTGGAATGAACTTCCTCTTTCGTTTCGTCAAGTCTCCACACTCAGCTCTTTCAAGTCTGGCCTTAAAACCCACCTCTTCCCAAAATAGCCTCCCTTCCCTGCCTCTTCCTTGTCTTCAGTTTCTCCAGTTTTAGAGTTATGCATGCGAGTGAATGACTGGTGCGAAAGCGCTTTGATTTGTCTCTGCGCAAGATTCAGCACTATATAAATACCAATATTCAGAAAGAGATGGATGACGAGAGGAGAGAGATGAGAGAGAGAGGGAAGAGAGAAAGAGAATAAGAAAGAGAGAGAGGCGAGGTAGGAGAGAGGGAGAAAGCTATGCCTGAAAAAAAAATCCAAACACACACACACACACACGCACGCACGCACACACGCACTCACGCACACACACACACACACACACACACACACACACACACACACACACACACACACAAGTGAAGTGGCCCTGGACTTTCTTTATCGCCGTCATCACCATCACAATTCTTCTTCTCCTTCTTCTTCTTCTTCTTCTTCTTCTTCTTCTTCTTCACCGTCACCGCCGATCACCATCGTAATTTTTCTTCTTCTTCGTCATCATCACCGGCATCATCATCACAATTCTTCTTCTTCTTCTTCTCATTATTTAGTTATCTTAAATGAACTATTCCAGTTACTGTTCTCATTCGTCCTTCTTATCATTCTATCTTATTTCATTTCTTTATTTCCATGCATTTTGTCGTTAAATGGGCAGAATTGTGAAAAAAAGGCCTTTAACTCACTCAGTACGACCAGTCCTCTCTTCTCCTCTACACAGACCCCTCGGATGTCCAGTGGGTGTCTGAATGACCCAACCTTTAGCTTCCGTCGTCAGGATTGTGGTATTCTTTGTCAACATTCACCTCTTCAGTATAAGAGCCTTCCGCTTGCAATATTTTGATGAAGGTAACTGGGGTGAAACGCTGTTAACGTCGTCTCTTTCGCCGTTCGTATGGAGAGAGTTAAAAGGCCTTTACTGTGCCTAATTCTTTAACCCTTTCTTCTTGCTCTTCTGTGTTTGTTTGCAGAAATCCCGCGTTTACTTTTACGAGTGTGACCGTCTTAAACACCACCATTCATGCAGCATCACTCCGGTTCAAGAGGGCGGGTGGGGAAGGGGTGGGGGTGGGGTGAGGGGGGGGGGCGGTTCCAATCTCTGTCCACTTCCCATTTCTGTTCGGTGCCAGGAAAGATTAGGCCTTCAATTCCTTCCCTTTTCTCGTCATTATCTCTTTTTTTTCCTTCTCCTTTCTCGTCTCTCTTCTGTCTTAGGTTCAGATACAGGTCAACCTTCTTTTTCTTAATAGACAACACGCGAACATGCACACAGGCACACGCATGCACTCAGTCGAGCTGGAGCGCGCGCGCGCACACACACACACACACACACACGCACGCACGCACGGACGCACGCACACACCACACACACAACACGCAACACACACCGTGAGTACAGCAGCGTGTCTCCTCCTCCTCCTCCTTCTCCTTCTTCTTCTTAGTGCACAATGCACACACATGATCGCCGAAAGATAAGTATCAGTATAAGTGTCAGTATAAGTAGTTAACTACAGGAGGCGTCACTGCTTTCGGACAAATCCATACACGCTGCATCACACATGCTAAGCAGATGCCTGACCAACGCAAGATTGCTTTGAAAGAAGACAATGAGTCTTTCTTTCATTTTTTTTCTTGCTTTCTTTTTTTTTTTTTTCTTTCCTCTTTTCTTCTTTCTTTCTTTCCTTCTTTCTTTTCTTCTTCGGTGCCAGATTCAATTACTGAATACTTTTCTTTGACAAGGTTATAATTATCTTCCTGGTTGTGTGTGTGTGTGTGTGTGTGTGTGTGTGTGTGTGTGTGTGTGTGTGTGTGTGTGTGTGTGTGTGTGTTCTTTCTGTCTTCTGTTCCTCTGCTTTTTTTATTTTTTTTTCTCTCTTTTATTCTTTTACCTTCCTTCCTTTCTTTCTATATCTCTTCCTCCATTTCTTCCTCCTTTCCTTTCTTTGTCATCTTTTTTTTATTATCTTCTTTTCTTCCCTGCTTCCTGTCCTGTTCTTCTGTTCTTTCTTCTTCTTAAAAAAAAAAAATTATTATTATTATTTTAGATAAATTACCCAACTCGTTCTTTTTCTTCCTCTTGTCTTTTGTGTCCTTCTTTCTCCCGTCCATCCCCTGTAATCATATTGATGTACTCTCTTTGACTCACCCTCCGCCCTCTCCTTCCTCCCTCCACCCCCCCCCCCCCTCCATCCCCCAGCGAGATGCTGACATCCCATTCAGGTCTCTCCCAACATCCCTCCACCCCACCCCCCGATAACACACACACACACACACACGAAGACAGACAGACACACACATACATACACACACAGATACATACAGACACACAGACACAGACACATACACACAGACAGACAGACAGACAGACACACACACAGACACACAAAGACACACACACACACACATAGATACAGACACACACACAGACACACACGAAGACAGACACACACACAGACTACACCCACCCACCCGGATATAGACACACACACGGACACACACACACCCACACACACACCCACACACTGATATAGACACACACACGGACACACAGACACAGACATACACACACGAAGACAGACAGACAGACACACACACACACACACACACACACACACACACACACACACACACAGGGATATAGACACAGACACGGACACACAGACACAGACATTCACACACGAAGACACACACACACACACACACACAACACACACACACGCGTACACAACAAACACACAAAGACAAACTCTCTCTCTCTGTCTCTCTCTTGCTATGGCTCACAGGCTCACATGCCAGCAGTTCATGGAGGAATGATTCGTGTCATGCCCCAGTAAGGCTCCTGGTATCAGGAGACCCTGCACTGCCCGCCTCGCCACTCACTCCGGCTCTCATGTTCTGATTCAGCGTGGACGGGACTACAGCTACGGAGTTTTCCCGCTGAGGATAGAGAGAGAGAAAGAGAAAGAGAGAGGGGAGAGAGGGGGGAGAGAGAGAGAGAGAGGCAGAGTGAGAGGCAGGGAGAGATAGAAAGACAGAGACAAATAGAGAGACAGTGATAGAGAGGGACAGATAGAGAGAGAAAGTGATGAAGAGAGAGAGAGAGAGAGAGAGAGAGAGAGAGAGAGAGAATTAGAGAAAGAGACAGCGAGAGAGAGGGAGGAGAGAGAGAGGGGGAATGGAGAGAGAGAGAGAGAGACAGAGACAGAGAGAGAAAGAGGGAGGGAGAGAGAGAAGCAGAGAGAGAAAGAGATTCAAGATTCAGAAACTTTATTACTCAAGGATAAAGATTTTAGGCATTGCATGGTATATACTACTACTACTACTACTACTACTACTTGAACAAATCCACTGAGGTACGGTGGTGACATGTGGTTGTGTACTTTGAGCATGAGGACCATTCTATTGTATTCAACTTGCTTGTACAGAAGTGATAGTGAGTGGTCGGGCAGAATAAGTTTAGCTGCTCGTCTATGTAATGAGTTAGTTTTTTTGAGCTGGTTGTGACTGGCATTGCTCCAGACTGTAGATGCATAATTGATATGAGAAAGACAATGTGCCCCGAAGAATAATTTTCGGGTTGGAACATCGACATAATGTCTAAGTTTATTGAATAAGAACAGATTGCGAGCTAACTGTTTGCAGACATGGTTAATATAAGCTTGCCAGTTTAGTAAGTTATCAATTATTATCCCAAGAACGCGGTGCTCACAAACGTGTTCAACTGAGTTCTTGTTTACCTCAAGTTTTAGAGTGAGAGGCTTACGTTGGTGTTTTTGTCTGGATGTCAGTGCCATACTTTTTGTCTTATGTGGGTTAAGTTCCATGTGATTCTGGTAACACCAGTCTGAGATGTCATTTATTCCCTGTTGTTGCGATGATTGTGCAAGATCGATGTTAGCGTCACTACAATGAAGAGAACTGTCATCAGCGAACAGATCGCAGATGACGTTGCCAGGTGATATGTGCATCGGCAAATCATTTATATAGATGCAAAAGAGTAGAGGTCCAAGAATAGAGTCTTGCGGTACACCACGATCTGCATGACCTTCAGAAGAGTACGTGCCATTTAAGTAAACACGCTGTGTTCTGTTTTCCAGGTAAGACCGGAAGAATGAGACAGCTGGCTGGTTTTGAGTATACTCATTTAATTTGTTTATCAGCATTTCGTGATCCACAAGATCAAAGGCCTTCTTGAAATCGAGGAAAACTGTCCCAGTGATCTTGTTATGATTAATTGCAGATAACCACGTGTCACAAAGTCGGGTTAAGGCTGTGTGACAGGACTGATAACGGCGAAAGCCGGACTGAAGGGGATGAAAGAGGTTGCTTGGCTCCATGTGTTTCATAAGGTGTTTGTGGACGTGCTTTTCGATGGGCTTGGAAACAACGGACAGTAGGGATATTGCTCTAAAGTTGTTGAGATCTGTAATATCTTATGAGACACAGAGAGACAGAGACAATGAGAGAGAGAGAGACAATGAGACAGGGCCAGAAAAACAGGGCCAGGGACAGAGAGACAGAAAGAGAGACAGAGATAGGGAGAAAAAAGAGAGGGAGAGAGAGAGAGAGAGGAGACAAAGACAGAGACAGAAAGACAGAGAGGAGTCACCTCCAAACCCTTTGCCCCCCGTACACCTCCAACCCTCCTCCTCATCTTCCTCCACCCACCCCCTTGCCCCCTTTACCCATTAGGTGACTGTCCCCACTCCCTCTCCCAAGCAGCAGCACCACCACGACCACCAAGAACTCTCCAGCACTGCGGGGTTGGGGGTGGGTGGGTGGAAGGGGAGGGGGGGGGGGGGGCAAAATCTTGTCGGAAACATTGATTTGCAGAGGGGGGGAATTCAACACTGAAAAAACTCCAAGTAAAGGTTTAACAGAATTTGAACATCTTTTCCATCCTGTATACTTTTACCATGATCCGTAAAGAATAAGGGAGATGATTATCGACCACAGGCTACGACATTCATCTTAGTTTCACACTGTGATCTGGAGAGCTGCACAGGACACACGGAGCAGGATCGTTTACCTTTGCCCCACGCTTTCTCGCAATCACACACTTTCTCTCGCACATTCCCTGCGAGAAAGATTTGGGCTGACAGGAATAATAGTGCTGCCCATCCTGTAGACCTAAAGTTGTGGTCTGAGCGCGAGTGCATTCGGATGAGACAAATAAACCGAGGTCCCGTGTGTGCAATATGTACTTCGTGCACGTTATTTAAGAACTTATGGCAACAAAACAGTTGTCCCTGGCAAAGAATAAAAAATGAAAAAAAAAAAAAAAAAAAAGAGAAAAAATCTTGAAAGTATAAATTTCACCTTGATAGTAAAACAAGTACACTTCCATTTTTTATTTCATTTTATTATTATTATTTATTTATTTATTTTTACATATATAGGGGTAGGCGTCACGCTCTATAAGAGAGCGGACTATAACCCCCCACCCAACCCAGCACCAACACCCAGACATTACAAACACAGACTGAAATAATTCAGAGTTCACATACATTTATTCAATCACGCACAAACTTGACTAATAAAGAATAACTATCATCCCACCCACAGAAACTGAAACACTCAAATGATAGTGGATAAATAAACGAAACACAAAACTTGAACAAACGGCCGACCAGCTGAAACCAGCGTGCAGCGGTTTAAAGAATGTTATTAGTGTGCACACTTGGGAATCTTGATAAATGAAAAATACTGAAGCACTCTGCACAAGGAATGAATCTGACTTGAACGGCGAAGACTGAAGAAAACGATGACGATGGAGCCAGGTGCACGAACGATGACAGTGACGAGCGAGCCAATTGCATTGCTCGGACGGAAGAGCCTAGTATGGTCGTAACCCGCTACTAACTGTGTGTAGTATGGAACTGACCAATGGCGTAGTTCGGTCAACGTAGGCATATTTAGTCACGTGTAACTTTCAAAAAGTTAGAACCAAGCAATGCAACTGGCCCAAGAAGAGGGCAAGAGGAGCAGTCAACAGCAGAAGGAGCAACAATGCTGCCTGGCCAACACAGGCTGAAGGGGAAATGGCACAGGAAGGGGGAGTGCTGAAAACTGCCAACCGGGTACCAACACCCTGACTCCGGAAAAAAAACAAACAAAAAAAACAACAACCCCCCCCCCCCAAAAAAAAAACCCACACCAAACAAACAAACAAACAAAAAACAAACAAACAAAAAATAAACCAGACGACACACATCCGGAAGGACACTCCAACCCTCTCAGCTGAAGCACACAGAAAACACGGAAGCATGGCCACCCGGAGGAAAAGCGATCCTCACATGAGGGTGTCACCCAACTCGGGAAAAAAGCCCCGAACTCAAACAGGCACGACCTTCCACTGATTAGGCCGCGGGCGCAAAGCCTAGAGAAGTGTCACTGACAGAACAGAGAGACTTTAAACTCTGCTCAGCAGTGATACAGACACACAAACGAGACTTCCCGATTGCACGTGAAAAACGTACAACCGTGAACTAACACACACTATACACTACTCCAATGAGGGAGGTTACACGGGGAAGGGCATGCACAAAACATGAGATTGTCATGAGTTGAGACAGTAGGCCTGCATTTTGGCTATGCGCTCTTCCGTGTCAGAGCAGCCCGAATATGTTGTGACAAAAAGTAATACAATACAAAACAATACAATACTCAGCTTATCCTTTCAACAAGGTCTGACAGACAGACACCCTGCAGTGTTTGCTGAGGAAATTGTACCGAGAAACTGTCTCCATGAACTCTGAGAAGCAGTCCTTCATATCCGCGACGTGTGTGTGGTTTCCAGTCCCCCCCTCACCCCCCTCTCCCCGTCAGAGTCAGAGACAGATTCCGAACACCACCACACAGTACTGTGATGAAGTCACGATCAGGAAACAGAAACAATATGATGCTAATACATCGTGATGGCAATTTCTTCCCGTTCAGTGGGAAGATGTTTAATCCGTGGAGGCATGGTTTCTGATGACCGTAAAGATCTGCAGGCTCTTGATGAGAATTTGTCTCTTAAAATGCTATAATTATCTGACTGAATATTTTCCTTTTCATGATGATCAAAATGTGCACTCGCGCGCACGCGCACGCGCACACGCACACACACACACGCAGGCACACGCAGCCACACATACAC
>NC_134888.1:33852080-33857080 GCF_041734735.1 Babylonia areolata | reverse complement strand
ATACATGCATACATGGAAATGCTGTAGGAAGGGGAAATTTAAGAGAGAAAGGGAGACAGAAACAGAGAGACAGAGACAGGCAGACAAGCAGACAGAAATACAGACAGAAATACAGAGAGAGAGACAGAGACAGAGAGACAGACAGAGAGAGAGAGAGTTACACAGAACACGAGAGAATCTATTGCTTTATTTCAGATTTATCAAACTCTCCTGTTGCACTGTTGGGCTTGGAAACCAATGGAAACGAGTGGAAAGCGAGGCAATCGTTTTACATCACTGTCAGTTCCTTGGAGTGCATAATTCACGTTCTGTGTCACGCATCCGTCATGTGTAAGCTTTTCGTCGTTGCAGATTGAAAAGCGAAGAGAGAGAGAGAGAGAGAGAGAGAGAGAGAGAGAGAGAGACAGACAGACAGACAGACAGACAGACAGACAGACAGACACAGACACAGACACAAACAGAGACAGACAGACAGAGAGGATTACAAATAGAGATTTTTTTCTCATGTAAAAAGTATTGGCTTCTGCTGGCCTTTTTGTTGTTGTTGTTTGTTTGTTTGTTTGTTTGTTTTTGTTTTTTGGGTTTGTTTTCGTGCTTGCAGTTGGAGTTCTATTCTTGATGCTTTCTTTACATAATTCCCAAAACGCAAGTCTGTGTTCAGCCGTCAGCTATAACCATAGATATACTCCTACTGGTCATGCGGTATATCATGAATACTTGATTGATTGATTGATACTTATATAGCGCCTATCCTCGGTTGGAGACCAAGCTCTAAGCGCTTTTACAAACACGGAGTCATTTACACAACAGGCTGCCTACCTGGTTAGAGCCGACTGACGGCTGCCATCGGACGCTCATCATTCGTTTCCTGTGTCATTCAATCAGATTTCAGGCACGCACACCTACACACTCAGACAAACATGGAACATTTAACATTTTACGTGTATGACCGTTTTGTTTATTTACCCCGCCATGTAGGCAGCCATACTCCGTTTTCGGGGGTGTGCATGCTGAGTATGTTCTTGTTTCCATAATCCACCGAACGCTGACATGGATTACAGGATCTTTAACGTGCGTATTTGATCTTCTGCGTGCGTATACACACGAAGGGGATTTAGGCACTGGCAGGTCTGCATATATGTTGACCTGGGAGATCGGAAAAAAATCTCCACCCTTTACCCACCAGGCACCGTTACCGAGATTCGATCAGTCTTTGAGGCTGACTTTGAATGGGAACTCTAAGAAAAGTTGCATCAAAACCAATGGGAGTGGGACGTGGGGGGGCGGGGGGGGGAGGCAGAGAAAGAGAGTGTGTGAGAGACAGAAGAGAGAGACAGAGACAGGAGAGACAGTGTGTGTGAGAGACAGAGACAGGAGAGACGGTGGAGTGATGGCCTAGAGGTAACGCGTCCGCCTAGGAAGCGAGAGAGAATCTAAGCGTGCTGGTTCGAATCACAGCTCAGCCGCCGATATTTTCTCCCCCTCCACTGGACCTTAAGTGGTGGTCTGGACACTAGTCATTCGGATGAGACGATAAACCGAGGTTCCGTGTGCAGCATGCACTTAGCGCACGTAAAAGAACCCACGGCAACAAAAACGTTGTTCCTGGCAAAATTCTGTAGAAAAATCCACTTTAATAGGAAAAACAAATAAAACTGCATGCAGGAAAAAAGAAAAAGAAAAAAAAAGGTGGCGCTGTAGTATAACGACGCGCTCTCCCTGGGGAGAGCAGCCCGAATTTCACACAGAGAAATCTGTTGTGAAAAAAAGAAATACAAATACAAATACATAGACACAGACCTACAGACACACAGACAGACACGCAGACAGTCACACAGAAGGAGAGACACCTGAAGACAGAAAGAAGAGGGTGCGATGCTCATCATAGCATTCATACTCACACACATCTTCTGAATCCGCACTTGTGTGTGTGTGTGTGTGTGTGTGTGTGTGCGTGTGTGTGTGTGTGTGTGTGTGTGTGTGTGTGTGTGTGTGTGTGTGTGTGTGTGTGTACGGTCATCCAGTCAACACTCCGAGTCTCCCCATCTCTCTCTCTCTCTCTCTCTCTCTCTCTCTCTCTCTCTCTCTCTCTCTCTCTCTTTATGTTTTGCCAATCTCATTACCCTGGTAAAATAGAATTTCGTTTCGTCTCTCTCTCTCTCTTTCCCTCTCTCTCTCTTTCTCTCTCTCCTCTCTCTCCCCAGCCACAACCCAAAACCATCCCCCAGCACATACACCACATACACCCCTCCCCAAACCTCCCTCCTCCCTCCCTCCCCTCCCCCCCTCCCCCCACTCTTCCCTTTCCTAACCCACCCCCCTGACATATTATAACGTACGCACTCCTTCCAGTCTCCCCTTTTACCTTCCACTACTTCCACCTGACACCAACACACGAGAAATTCACAGCGCTGGAGGCGCGAGCGGAACCGGAAACGGGATACGGAAATGGACGGAAGAGCGTGCTGCGCGCGCTGCAGGTGGCGCTCGGAAAGTGGTTCGTGTTGAGTTTCCGTCACGAACGTCGGAAATTTCCGAACAAATCGTTCGCATCCTGTGTACGCCTTCCGCGGCTTATCGTCATCAACAGGACTTGTTGCTGTTTGTTTGTTTGAAAATTTAGTGCGATGACAGGCGACATACATTTTTTCTTTCTTTCTTTCTTTCTTTCTTTTTGTTGTTGTTTGTTTCATATGAGAGGAGATAGAAAGAAAGAAAGAAAGAAAAAAAAAAAAAAGGATGTGAGAAGTTCGTTGAAAGAAGAGAGTGACAAAAGCGACAAACACTAGGTTTATTTTGTTTGTTTGCTTCACATGAGAGGATATAGAAAAAATACATATATATACATGAGTTTCAGTTTCAGTTTCAGTAGCTCAAGGAGGCGTCACTGCGTTCGGACAAATCCATATGCGCTACACCACATCTGCCAAGCAGATGCCTGACCAGCAGCGTAAACCAAAGCTCTTGATATACATGAAGTTCGTTGAAAGAAGAGACAAAGCGACAAACACTTTTTTTTTCCACATGAAAGGATATATAAAAAAATTAAAGCATGTGACAAGTTTGTTGAAAGAAGAGAGTGAGAAAGAGGGGGGTGGGGTGGGGTGGGTTGGGTGTGGGGATGAGGGTGAAGGTAGTGATAACACCTGAACACACACACACACACACACACACACACACACACACACACACACACACACACACACACACACACACACACACACACACACACACACACACTTACACACACACACACAGACATACACACACACACACACACACACACACACACACTTACACACACACACACACACAGACACACACACACACACACACACACACACACACACACACAAACACAGATCGATAGAAACAGAGATACAGAGAAAGGGCACGCATTAACGGTGTGTGTAAAAAAGTTGTCTGACTTCAAGTTTCCTGCCCCCCCCCCTCCACCCTGCTCCCCCCTCCACCCCCCGCACCTCCCTCAACTCTGCATCCCCTTCCTTGACCTGTCTCTGTCTCTGTATGCTTCTCTCTGCGTGTGTCTGTCTGTTTGTCTGTCTGTCTATCTCTGTCTGCCTGTCTCTTTCTCTGTCTCTTTCGCTTCCCCCCTCTCTCTCCGTCTCTGTCTGCCTGTGTGTGTGTGTGTGTGTGTGTGTGTGTGTGTGTGTGTGTGTGTGTGTGTGTCTCGATCTCTCTCTCTGTCTGCCTGTCTCTTTCTCTGTCTCTTCCTCCCTCACTTTCGCTTTCTCTCTCTCTCTCTCTCTCTCTCTCTCTGTTCCACTCTCACTCTCCGTATCTCTCTTTCTCCATTCTTCCAATCTGTTCTTGCTAATCTACATCAGTTACAATAGCACATATATATCTAATGGAAAGTGGAGAAAGAGAGAAGAAAAAAATTAAGCAAAGAGAGGGAGAGTTAGGGAGAGAGAGAGAGAGGGAGAGAGAGAGCGAAGGAGAGAGAGAGAGAGGAGAGGGAGAGAGAAAGAGAGGGGGAGCGAAGGAGAGAGAGGGAGAGAGAGAAAGGGAGAGAAGGAGAGAGAGAGGGGGGGGAGAGAGAGGGGGCGAAGGAGAGAGAGAGAGGGAGAGAGGGAGGGAGAGAGAGAGAGAGAGAGAGCGAAGAGAGAGAGATAGACAGGGAGAGAGAGAGAGAACGAAGGAGATTTTAACGATTTATTATTATCATTTTTATTCAGATAAAGGCCAAGGCCCCTTACTGAAGGGGGCAACATTAAAGAAAGAAACGGGGGGAGCGAAGGAGAGAGAGAGAGAGAGAGAGAGAGAGAGAGAGAGAGAGAGAGAGAGAGAGAGAGAGAGAGAGAGAGAGAGAGAGAGAGAGAGAGAGAGAGAGAGAGAGAGAGAGAGAGAATCAAGATTCAGAAAATAGTTTGACACCCCCCACGAACCATCCCCCGTAACACCCCCCACCCCTGAACCCCCCCCCTCCTACCCTCCACCCCCAGCCCTCCCCCCCCGTCCCCGTACACACACACACACACACACACACACACATAACACACTTACACACATTCGCTCATGAATTTGACACATATAACACAATCTACGTTCAGCAAAACAAACAAACAAAAAAAAAGAAAAAAAAAGAAAAAAAGAAAGAAAGAAAGAAATATCAGTAAGATAAGCATACGTGCATGATCATTCAGTTAATCACCCATAGAACTGTTTCAACCTTTCCTTGACAATCTGATAAAAACAAAACAAAACAGAACAAAGCAGAACAAAAACAGGGATACTCATAAAACACGTAATGAGAGCAGTCTAAAGGTGAACATGCCAAACAGCCTGAAGATGTTGTCGTGTTAATGATGTCTTTCATCAGTGCAAGGAAATGTCTGGGTTTTTTTTTTTTCTTCTTCTCTCTTTCATACCGAATGTTATTTATGTGTGAAGTCAGCAAAATGCATTCTTGTGTAGGTCTTCATCATTCTTTTATATGTTTCTGTCCCTATCTACCTGTTCTGTCTGTCTGTCTGTTT
>NC_134888.1:33842080-33847080 GCF_041734735.1 Babylonia areolata | reverse complement strand
ACATGCATGAACCACGACAGAGTCATCGGCAAGTTGATGTTGGTTGTGTAACGGAAAGAAGAAGAAGAAGAAGAAAGGAACACAGCCAAACAAAAGGTCGTTGCCACAAATCAATTTACCTGCTGCAGGAAAGAAAGGCGAGTTTAAAGGCAGAGTCGGGTTTGAAGGAGTCGTTAAAGGTTGAGGAAAGAGGGAGAGAGAGAGAAGGGGAGGGAGAGAAAGAGAGAGAGAGAGGGGGGAGAGAGGGGGGAGCAGAAAGAGAAAGAGAGACAGAAGGAAGAGGAGAGAGAGTAGATTGAGAGAGAGGGGGACACAGAGAGAGAGAGAGGGGGGAGGGAGGAAGAGAGGAGAGTGAGGGGTGAGAGAGAGAGAGAGAGAGTTGAAATAGAGAGGATTCAGAGAGGGGAGACGAGAGAGAGAAAGGGAGAGGAGAAACAGGGAGGGAGAGAGAGAGAGGGGGGGGGAGGAGGTAGAGAGCAGAAAGAGACAGAGAGAGAGAGAAGGAGGAGGAGGAGAGAGAGTAGATTGAGAGAGAGGGGGACAGAGAGAGAGAGAGGGGGGAGGGAGGAAGAGAGGAGAGTGAGGGGTGAGAGAGAGAGAGAGAGTTGAAATAGAGAGGATTCAGAGAGGGGAGACGAGAGAGAGAAAGGGAGAGGAGAAACAGGGAGGGAGAGAGAGAGAGGGGGGAGGAGGTAGGGAGCAGAAAGAGACAGAGAGAGAGAAGGAGGAGGAGGAGAGAGAGTGGATTGAGAGAGAGGGGGGGACAGAGAGAGAGGGGGGGAGGGAGGAAGAGAGGAGAGTGAGGGGTGAGAGAGAGAGAGAGTTGAAATAGAGAGAGAGGATTCAGAGAGAGAAGACGAGAGATAAAGGGAGGGGCGAGAAGGGAGGGAGGGAGGGAGAGAGAGATGGGGGAGGGGGGGGATTACAGACAAATAGAAAGGAAGGCGAAAGAGGATCGTTCGCACACACACACACACACACACACACACACACACACACACACACACACAGAGACTGAGACATGTAACATCACTACCTGAATGCCCGCGTTGTCTTACGAACATTTCTGAAAGTTAGATTTTTTTGTGAAGATTTAAATGTTTTTTTATAACAACTTTCAAAAATCAATTATTGGAGCTGCTGAAATAGCAATTCCCAAAAAAGGTTCAAAGAGGAGTGACATTTTTTTTCTGGAAATGTTTGGTTGAATGATGCATGTGCGGAGGCTGTAAATACAAAGAAACTAGCATACCTAACATGGTTAAGACTCAGAAAAGTACCTGACAAAGATGTAAAAGAAGCCGCTCATAAAGAAATGTGTTACACGAAAATCAAGGCGAATAGAATCATAGCCCGAGAAAAAAGACAATACTGGTCACAATTTTGTTTGAATGAAGTATCTGACCATAAGGATATGAAGAAAGTGTGGGCCAAAATGAAAGAAATGAAATCAGACATTGTTCTGCAAGACTATCCTATTAAAACAAAAGATAAAGAGTTTCTGTCCCCTCAAGAGAAGGCTGAAGAATTTGTTTGTATGTATTCTAAAACAGGCAGTGTAGATAGTTTGTCAACTAAACAAAAGACTTTAAGAGAGGAAGAAGAAATCAGTGACAAATATAGAGATCCTACCCCACAAAATGATAATACAATCAATTCGGCAATAACTTTACATGAGGTAAAGAACGCTATTCATTTGTTGAGTAACAAAAATGTGTCAGTTGGTAAGGATGTAGTATCTTACACCATGTTAAACCATTTGCCAGAAAACTGGATAATTATATTACATACATTATTTCAAAAGTGCTGGGAATGTGGACAAATCCCTGAGGTATGGAAAACTTCCATTGTAACTCCTGTATTAAAACAGAGTAAACCTCGAACAGAAGCTTCGAGTTATAGACCTATTTCGGTTACCTCCCACGTTGGGAAAGTCATGGAGAAAATTGTAAATATTAGAATGGTGTATTACTGTGACAAAAATAACATAATTCCGTCAGCTCAAACTGGATTCCGGAAAGGAAGATCTACAATTGATCATCTGACCCGTCTCACTACCCAAATTAAAACAAACAAACAACAGTTTTCTAAGCGAAAAAGTATCCTTGCGTCCTTCTTCGATCTTACTAAAGCTTATGACCGAGTATGGCATAGCAGACTGTTATTTAAGCTGAAACAAATTGGTCTGTCGGGTCATATTTATGACTATGTTAAATACTTTTTAAGTGGGAGATATATAGTGGCAAAAGTGGAAGTAACTTTATCAACCTCTAGGCCTATAAACATGGGAATCCCGCAGGGTTCCATTATTTCTCCATTGTTGTTCAACATTATGCTTTATGATTTACATACATGTTTTTCATCATCTACCAAGCTGGCTCAATATGCTGATGATATTGATATATGGATTCAGACATCCTTGAGGAAAAGGACAAGCCTACATTACATCAATTATGTACAGAAACATTTTCAGGGTGAACTCGATAGACTGAGTAGCTATATGCAATCTAATGGTTTTGAGTTTTCTGTAGAAAAAACACATTTGATCCTCTTTAATAATGGTTATAATCCCAGCAAACTACCACGATTTTTTTTAGGAGGACGTGAAATATTTTTCAAGTCGGAAATAAAATTTCTTGGGATCCTATTTACTTCAAAACTAAACTGGAAGAAACACATTGATTCAATGGTGACTAAAGCAGTTAACAGTTTAAATTTCTTAAAAATTGTAAGTCACTCTCCTTGGGGACAAGAATCCAAAATTCTTTTACATTTAGCGACATCTCTCGTAAGATCAAGATTGACCTACGGTCAAGAAATTTTCTTTTCTGCTCCACCGACGTTTCTAAAGAAGCTGCGAATAATTGACAGTAAAGCTGTGACAATGGCTTTAGGGGTACCTGTGCATACTAAGACCTCAGAAGCCTATAAGCTTGCGGGTATTCTACCACTAGATGAAATCAGAAAATTAAGTTCTGCTAAATATATTGTGAGATGTACAGCAGTGGATGATTTTGAGGAATTAAATATTAGGTCTGATATTGATTTTCAAAAAAATGCACAAAATAATTCAAATCTACAAACCATTCGCACATATGTGTCAGATATTTTAAATTCTTCAGACATTGATTTGCATGATATGGCACCTCGTGTTCTGGTGCCACCTGTCCCTCCCTGGGAGTTAACAAAAACAAACGTCAACATGTGCTTCTGACACAACAAAAGGAGAATCTCCACATATAATAGCAGCATCTGTCAGAATTGAATTAGAAGAAAATTTTAATTATCATTTAAAAGTTTACACTGATGGCTCGGTCCTGGATGATAGCAGTGCAGGATCTGCTTTTGTCATTCCTGACCTAAAAACATAAAAATCATATTATTTAGGTAAGGGACATTCAATTTTTACAGCTGAATTGGTGGCCATCCTTATGGCTTTAAATCATCTTGCTGATATACCAATCATAGTAATATCCTATTTTGTGTTGATTCTCAATCTGTCTTAAAAGGTTTGCTCCTTTTTTGAGAATAATCAAAGAGAAGATTTATTGTTTGAAATTAGGTATTTATTGCACTCCCTATTTGTGAAGGGTACAAATGTTGATTTTTGTTGGATACCATCCCACACTGGATTCCGTTATAACGACCAAGCAGACAGGGCAACAAAAAGGGGAGCAAAAAATCATATAGATAGTATAAAAGTATATTGCCCATTGTCATACAAGGAAATAAGCAATATACTAGAAAGGGACTTTTATAGGTGCTTGAATTCAAGTCTAAAACCTCGTCAGTTGACTCTCTCAGACTTTGGTCCGATTCGCAGACCAATTCTGAGTTTAGCTCTCAGACTATTATCAAATTCATTACATGATTGTTCTAATGTCAAGTGCATATGCTTTAGTAACCTGACAATTGAGCATATAATGTTTCACTGTAGCTTGATGAAGCCTTTTGTACACGAAAGTGTGTCTTCACAAGTGACTGAGAACGTTGATGTTTTTGACTTTTTGCATTCATTATCAGTTGTTTCGCTTGTCAGTTTAACGACTTCTCTTTTACGAAGTCCTTTAAGTAATTTCCTGTAACTGTATTTAGAGATTGTTTTTTTGTTGTTGTTGTTGTTTGTTTTGTTTTTCTTCCAAATTTCACCCACATTTTTACCCTCATTTGCCCAGTTTCCCCCAACCCTCCATTCATCCACATCTCCCACCCCTTCTAACCGATAATACTCAGATGTATTCATAAATACTTTAACAAAATGTCTTCAATCACCGATATGTGTGACGGGACATTAAACAAAAATTCCTCCATGCCCGCGTTGTGAGAAATGCCCGTATGACATCATCACACCTATCGTTCTGTGACGTCACACAACTTGTTTCTACTCGAATGAAGACACCTGGTGATATCAAATCACGCACTTGTCCAAACTGCCACCGATTGAATGTTAGGGATTTTCGTCAACAAATTTCAATGTTATTCAAGGTCTGGTAATGAAACTGAACAATACATTCATACAACAACAACATGTATACCTAACAGATGTGTGGCCGACTGACTGAATGTATGATTGATGGACTGGACTGATCGATACCCACGCACTCGCCAACCACCCCTCCCCCTCACACACACACACACACACACCTATACACATACATTCATACATACACAGATACGTTCACACATACATCACATACATTATGCGCACAATGTGTTGAAATAAGCTATGAATGGTGGAAAGACAAAATAAAAAATAAAAAGCATACACACGTACGTACACACATACATTATACGCACAATACGTTGAAATAAACCTTGAATGGGAGGAAAGACAACAACAACAACAACAACAAAAGAAGAAGAAGAAAGTTGGTGAGTTCAAACTTAGGAAAGATTTTTAAAACTCTTTCCTTTTCCTATCATAGTTACAATGATAGGAAAAGGAAAGAGTTTCAAAAAAAAAAAAAAAAAAAAAAAAAAAAAAAAAAAAAAAATTCTAA
>NC_134888.1:33829580-33832080 GCF_041734735.1 Babylonia areolata | reverse complement strand
CCATCACTCTACATTCTTACTGTGACTGGCGGAGTGGACGTCCATGCCTTGTAGTGATCGCTACTTATTCCGTCTTGAAAGAAGAAAAAATATATATGTGGATATCGCCTGACATCGTTCAGTTTGAACATTTTCCATTGTCTTTGTTTCTTTCCGACTGGTTTTTAGCCCTGGAATGGCTCCTGCTCGGATGGCTGGGCAAAAAGCAACATACCAGTTAGTGCCTGAACCCCCTTCGTGTGTATACGCACGCAGAAGACCAAAATACACACGTTGAATACCCTGTAATCCATGTCAGCGTTCGGTGGGTGACGGAAACAAAAGCATACCCAGCCTACATGCCTGTCTGACAGTGTATGTGTGCGTGCTGAAATCTGTTTGGATGTCGTAGGAAACGAATAATGAGCGCCCTATGGCAGTCGTCAGTCAGCTGTACCCAGGTGGGCAGCCTGTTGTGCAAATGACCCCGTGTTTTTATAAAGCGCTTAAAGCTTGGTCTCCGACCGAAGGTGGGAGCTATCTGAGTATCCATTTCAGTTCATTCATTCATTCATTCATTCATGGATTGATTTGATTTGATTTCTACATGCGGGCCCACACACCCTATAGGAGGCTAAGTCGGTTAAGTGTTCAGCTTCTGGTCCAGTTGTTCGCCAGTGATGAGGGTTGTAGACCTGTGAATCAGCATGGTGTTGTGTCCTTGAAAAAGGTGTTTTTCACGATTGTTCTCACTTCACCCCACAGGTGTGAATGGGTTCCTAATTACGGTTGGTGGGATGAGGGAAGGGGGTGAGGGGGCTGGGGGGTGGGGGGGTTAAAACGGTGGAAGGAGAGGACTGGGCCCCGCCTTCCTGTGTCGAACTCTGGACACAGTTGATATCAATTTATTGCCCTCGAAGTCGATGGGACCTTAAACTTTTTTTTACCTCCTTTTCCACACACACACACACACACACATACACACACGCACGCACAGACAGACACAGACACACACACATACACACACACACACATACACACACACACACATACACAAGCACACACACACATACACAAGCACACACACACACATACACATACACAAGCATACACACACACACACACATACACAAGCACACACACACACACACACACACACACACACACACACCACACACACACACACACACACACACACACACACACACACAGTGGAGGAGGGGTTGGATGTGCGGCAATGAAAGGTCTGGACATCTGAGAAGATCAGACAAAACAACTAGCAGATCGGACAATTACAGCTCTACCCTTTTCCCTAAAAAGGGATGTCGGCAATTGAACAACCAGACGAGACGAGCTAGTTCTCTGGATTATGGAGTCCGAAGGGTGTGCTACTTCGATTGGAAAACAACTACACTTGCAGACAGCGGGGGAAAAAAAAGTATGGTGCTGCACAAAAAGCAACACGCTCTTCCTGGATTACAAGCTCAAATTTTAATTATCCTTTCACTCCTATTGGAGTATGGAGGATTACTGCAAAAAAAAAAATCTTTTCATGCCCAGAACAAACATTTCCAAATACACAACAATGTCACATAAAAGTTGAGAAAACACAAATGTTTTTTAACTCCAAAAGTGTAGCCAGGCAACATTTGCAAATCGAATCATCTTACTTACAGCTTAAATGACTTTTTTTGCTTCCTTTGAGCATATTACAAAAATTAAAAACCGATTTTGGAGACATATCTATTTCTTAACTGATCATAATTGGGACATTCCATTATAAAAATGAAATCCATCCCCAATCACAGAAATGTTACAAGCCTTACAAAGACGTAACTCTCGTGGTATGCCTTTGTGTCTCCCTGTTTCTATTTCCATTTTATGATTACTACTTCGAAATCTGAAGAAGTTGATAACGTAATTATCAGACATATGACTTACATATTTTTCTCTACCAAATCTACTTTTGTGATCTTCTTCTTCTTCTTTGTTCGTGGGCTGCAACTAACACGTTCACTCGTTTGTACACGAGTGGTCTTTTATGACCATTTTTACCCCCGCCATGTAGGCAGCCATACCCCATTTTCGGGGATGTGCATGCTGGGTATGTTTTTGTTTCCATAATCCACCGAACGCTGACATGGATTACACGATCTTCTACGTGCGTATACACACGAAGGGGGTTCAGGCACTAGCAGGTCTGCACCTGAGAGATCGGAAAAATCTCCACCCTTTTACCCACCAGGCGCCGTTACCGCTATTCAAACCCGGGACCCTCAGATTGAATGTCCAACGCTTTGACCACCTGGCTATTGTGCCCGTCTGTTGTGATCAAGAGTAGTCCAGTACATTTCAGTCTGTCCAACTTGACCTGTGTGTGTTTTCTTCTTCTTCTTCTTCTTCTTCTTCTTCTTCTTCTTCTTCTTCTCTCTCTCTCTCTTCCTTCTTATTCTTCTCTCTCTCCTCTCTCTCTCTCTCCTCTCTCTTTCTTCGTCTTCTTCTCTCTCTCTTTCTTTCTTCC
>NC_134888.1:33819580-33822080 GCF_041734735.1 Babylonia areolata | reverse complement strand
TTACGACCATGCTAGGCTCTTCCGTCCGAGCAATGCAACCGGCTCCTGATCTGGACACAGGAAGGCGGGGTGGGGACCACTAATTCTCTCCTTCCTCCGCTTTGGAACTTCTCTAACTGAAGTCGGGTATCCGTTGACACGCGGAATGACAAAGTGCCTTTCCTCAAGGATGTAATGTGTGCATTGTGTAGTTCATCAAAATTTGACTCTTTTTGTTCGTTTATCTCTAGTGATTCTCTGTGTCGTTTGTAGCTTTTAGGAGGATTTGTCAGTGGTGTGTGTGTGTGTGTGTGTGTGTTTGGTTGTTTGTGTGTGTGTTTTGTGTGTGTGTGTGTGTTTGGTTGTTTGTGTGTGTGTTTTGTGTGTGTGTGTGTGTGTGTGTGTGTGTGTGTGTGTGTGTGTGTGTGTGTGATGTACCTTTTCTGTGCAGTGAATGATACGTGGGCGTGAAAAGTTTTATCTCATTTTTATCATCATACCTTTGAAATTCCTCCAGCAAAGCGCGGTGAGCCTGCTCTTGAAAGCGGGGAACCGCGCTATATAAGCCTCCATATTATGATGATGATGATGATGATTATTATTAAGCACAAAATACTACAGCTTTAAAGGTGGCCTGGAACCTGTTTACCGGGGAATACAGATCTGGACACGGTGGGTACGAATTCACTGCCCCTGATGTCCGTATAAAACTATGAGACCTTCAATTACGAGCGTATAATAAACATTTAGAAAAGAAACAAACAGACAAAAAAAAAAAAAAAAAAAGGTTGTCAAAGCAGTGACTGTTGGCTGTATTCCGCTGCGTTCATTTGATGACATATTTATATTTCGTGATTTTTTTTTTTTTTCAGGTTGTGTGTGTGACTGGGGACCTGCCTACCAAGTCCCTTAACTCTTACGATAGTCCCCGTAACTCCGCAGACACTGGTGAGTTTTTCTTTCTGACAAGTCTTAGAGAAAAGGGAAAGCTGGTGGAGGGAGGGGTGGGGGTGGGGGTGCGTGGGGAGGGGGAGGGGGAGAACGAAGCGAAACGACACGAATCGACACGAAATTCAATTCTATCTCAACTGGTAATTATATAAACAAATGCGAATTCAATTCAGTTCAATTCAAAATACTTTATTATATGCTTCAACCAAAAACAGAAAATTTTCTTTAGACTCACTTAAAATAAAATGCCCGTCAGCAAAAGAAAAAAAACAAAAACAAAAAACAACAAAAAACAAACAAACAAAAAAACAACAAAAAAACCAACTGACACACCCTTCACTTATCACCATGCACACATCAATTATTATGTAAAAAGAAAAACATATGGGTAAGACACTATTACATTATGATTCAGAGTGTAACAACTGTGTGCGTGTTGCGTGTGTGTCCGTGCGTGTGCATGCATCGTTTTGTGTGTGCCCAGATTTGGGTCCTTAAAAAAAAAAAAATGACAGGAAACGAGAAGAAAAAAGTGAACAGAAGAGAAAAGACAACAGACGGTAAACTGTTGGAACTCTGTCCCTCTCTTTCCACCATCACCTCTCTTTCTCTTTCTGTCTGTCTGTCTCTCTCTCTCTCTGTCTTTCTCTCAGTGTCTCTGTTTCTTTCTCTGTCTCTGTCTCTCTATCTCTCTCTGTCTCTATCTGTAACTTTCTGTATCTCTCTCTCTCTCTTTCTCTCTCTCTGTCTCTCTTTCTCTCTCTCTGTCTGTCTCTCTCTCTCTGTCCCTCTCTCTCTTTCTCTCTCTATCTTTGTCTCTGGCTCTCTCTCTTTCTCCCCGCTCTCTCCGTCCCGCACACACACGCGGACACACACACACGCGGATACACACACACACACACATACACACACACACACACACACACACACACACACACACACACACACAGACGGGGAGAGATTTTAAGAGGCATAGGGGGATATTGTTTCTTTTGAACGCAACCAGGAAGAAATTGGTTGTGCTATGCGCCTGTGCAATCAACAAATAAAACAGAATCATTTTCGTCCCCTCCTGCCCCCCCCCCCCCCTCCCCTCCATGCCCCCCTCCACACACGCACACACGCACGCACAAACTCTTAAACACACACACACACACACACACACACACACACACACACTCACACAACCACACACACACTCATACACACACACAGACACACAACCACATACACACTCTCACAACCACATAGACACACAGACACAGACACACGAACACACACACACACACACACACACACACACACACACACACACACACACACACACACACACACAACACAGAACAGCAGGGAGAGTGGAAGGGGTGTAGACAAAAAAAAAAGAAGAGAAAAATGTGTTTGAGGGAGGGAAAGGGATACAGAGGAGGTGGCAGCAGATCGACATTGACCTGGCCATCCGAGCGGTGACAGCAAAAGATCAGAGAACATTGAAACTACATTTTCTCTATTGGATTATGACTGGACAAAAAGAATCGGATTCGTAGCATGCAATGAGACTGCTCGTAGACAT
>NC_134888.1:33802080-33804580 GCF_041734735.1 Babylonia areolata | reverse complement strand
ACAACACACAGCACAACAACATACAAATGCGATGAAGGGAGAAGGACTGAAGAAGGCGCAAGCAGTCACAGACTGCAGAATGGACAGACAGACAGACAGACAGACAGACAGACAGACCGACCGACAGACCATGACAGACAGACAGACAGACCAACAGACATACAGGGCAGACAGACCAACAGACAGACAGACAGGCAGACAGACCAACAGACAGACTGACAGACAGACAGACCAGACAGACCGACGACAGGACAGACAGACGACCAACAGACAGACTGACAGACGACAGACAGACCCAACAGACAGACAGACAGACAGACAGACAGACAACAGACAGACGACAGACTGACAGACACGACAGACAGACCAACAGACAGACTGACAGACAGACAGACAGACAGACCAACAGACAGACAGACAGGCAGACCAACAGACATACAGGCAGACAGACTGACAGACAGACAGACCAACAGACAGACAGGCAGACCAACAGACAGACAGACCAACAGACTGACAGACCAACAGACAGACCGACAGACAGACAGACAGACAGACAGACAGACCAACAGACAGACCGACAGACAGACAGACAGACAGACAGACAGACCAACAGACAGACAGACAGACAGACAGACAGACAGACACACAGACACACATACAGACAGACCAACAGACAGACAGGCAGACAGACCAACAGACAGACAGACCGACAGACCGACAGACTGACCGACAGACCAACAGACAGACCAACAGACAGACTGACAGACTGACAGACCGACAGACCGACAGACCAACAGACAGACCAACAGACTGACTGACAGACCAACAGACAGACCAACAGACAGACCAACAGACTGACTGACAGACAGACTGACAGACTGACAGACCGACAGACCAACAGACAGACCGACAGACAGACCGACAGACCAACAGACAGACCAACAGACTGACTGACAGACCGACAGACCGACTGACAGACCGACAGACCGACAGACAGACTGACAGACTGACTGACAGACCGACAGACAGACTGACAGACCGACAGACAGACCAACAGACTGACTGACAGACCGACAGACAGACTGACAGACCGACAGACTGACTGACAGACAGACAGACAGATAGACAGACCGACAGACCAACAGACAGACAGACAGACAGATAGACAGGCAGACAGACAGACAAAGAAAGAATGAGGGGTTGGCAAATAAATGAGAGCGAGAAAGAGAGAGAGCGGGGGGTGGAGGGGCGGGAGTTGGGGGGGGGGGGGCAGAGCGAGAAAGAGAGAGAGCGGGGGGGTGGAGGGGCGGGAGTTGGGGGGGGGGACAGAGCGAGAAAGAGAGAGAGCGGGGGGTGGAGGGGCGGGAGTTGGGGGGGGGGACAGAGCGAGAAAGAGAGAGAGCGGGGAGTGGAGGGGCGGGAGTTGGGGGGGGGGGGACAGAGCGAGAAAGAGAGAGAGCGGGGGGTGGAGGGGCGGGAGTTGGGGGGGGGGACAGAGCGAGAAAGAGAGAGAGCGGGGGTGGAGGGGCGGGAGTTGGGGGGGGGGGACAGAGCGAGAAAGAGAGAGAGCGGGGGTGGTGGGGCGGGAGTTGGGGGGGGGGGACAGAGCGAGAAAGAGAGAGAGCGGGGGTGGAGGGGCGGGAGTTTGGGGGGGGGGACAGAGCGAGAAAGAGAGAGAGCGGGGGTGGAGGGGCGGGAGTTGGGGGGGGGGGACAGAGCGAGAAAGAGAGAGAGCGGGGGTGGAGGGGCGGGAGTTGGGGGGTGGGGACAGAGCGAGAAAGAGAGAGATACAGTCAGTAAAAAAAAAAAAAAAAAAGGTTTGTGTGTGTATTGTATTGTATTGTATTGTATTGTATTGTATTGTATTTTTCTCACTGTCACAACGGATTTATTTGTGTGAAATTCGTGCTGTTCTCCCCAGGGAGAGCGCGTCGCTACACTACAACGCCACCCATTTTTGTGTATTTTTTGCGAGCAGTTTTATTTGTTTTTTCCTATCTCTGTTTCTCTGTCTCTGTCTGTCTGTCTATCTGTCTGTCTGTCTGTCTGTCTGTCTCTCTCTCTCTCTCTCTCTCTCTCTCTCTCTCTCTCTGTGTGTTTGTATTTGTATTTGTATTTCTTTTTATCACAACATATTTCTCTGTGTGAAATTCGGGCTGCTCTCCCCAGGGAGAGGGCGTCGCTATACTACAGCGCCACCCATTTTTTGGGTATTTTTTTTTCCTGCGTGCAGTTTTATTTGTTTTTTCTATAGTCTGTCTGTCTGTCTCTCTACCTCTCTCTCTCTTTATCCCTCTCTCTCTTCCTCTCTCTCCCTCTCTCTCTCCTCCCTCTCTCTTCCCCCTCTCTCTCCCTCTTTCTCTCCCTCCCTCCCTCTCTCCCCCCCCCTCTCTGTCTGTCTGTCTGTCTCTCTCACCCCTCCTACGCAACTGCACGACATGACTTCGAGAGACCAACACACACAGGAGTGGCAGGGATTGTCAGGTATTTCATTGTGCAA
>NC_134888.1:33794580-33797080 GCF_041734735.1 Babylonia areolata | reverse complement strand
CCCCTCATCCTATTCCTCGTCCTCCTCCTCCTTCCCCACCTTCCTCCTCCTCCTCCTCGTCCTCCTCCTCCTCCTCGTTCTCCTCCTCCTCGTCCTCCTCGTCGTCCTCCTCTCCGTCCTCACCTATGAATCACTGTCTCATCATCATCATCATCATCATCATCATCATCATCATCATCTATGATCACTGTCATCATCATCATCATCATCATCATCATCATCATCATCATCATCATCATCTATGATCACTGTCATCATCATCATCTATGATCACTGTCATCATCATCATCATCATCATCATCATCATCTATGATCACTGTCATCATCATCATCATCATCATCATCATCATCATCATCATCTATGATCACTGTCATCATCATCATCATCATCATCTATGATCACTGTCATCATCATCATCATCATCTATGATCACTGTCATCATCATCATCATCATCATCATCATCATCATCATCATCATCTATGATCACTGTCATCATCATCATCATCTATGATCACTGTCATCATCATCATCATCATCATCATCATCTATGATCACTGTCATCATCATCATCATCATCATCATCTATGATCACTGTCATCATCATCATCATCATCATCATCTATGATCACTGTCATCATCATCATCATCATCATCATCATCATCATCATCCATGATCACTGTCATCATCATCGTCATCATCATCATCATCTATGATCACCGTCACGGTAGGAAGTGACGATGGCCCAGCGGACAGACAGCGCGTCTCGTCTCAATACGACGGAAGAAAGTGAGGGGGGTGAAGGAGGGGGAATCTGGAGTTCGAATCTCGACAATGTCTGGATTTCTAATCAGTGTTCCAGCGTTCCCTGTCCAGTGGACATTTTTTATTTTTTTTAATTTTTTTTGAATTGGTCACCTGGGTGCTAGTCTTTCCTCTCACTCTCGTTCCATTCATAACATACAAAAAGACAAAACAAACAAACAAAAAAACAGAGTGACATACACTTAAGCGTGCGCACGCACGCCCACACCCACCCACACACCCACACACACGCATACACACACACGCACACACACACACACACACACACACACACACACTCAAGCACACACACACATACACATACTCAGGCACACACACACACACATACGCACACACAAGCACACACACACACACACACACACACACACACACACACACACACACACACACACACACACACATACCCCCCCCCCCCCCCCCCCCCCCCCCAACTCTTCCCCCCTCACCCCCCCCCCCCCACACCATAACTCGTTCCACGTCTCCCCTTCCCTGTTCACCCTCCACCTCTCAACCCTGAAACGCCGCCTGGCGGATCAGTTGTGGGCAGAGATCGATGCTGGTAATGGATTTGATTGATCGCGTGTCCACAGGGCGACGTAAACATCCGGATCATGTGACGTCATAATCCGGACCAGATGACGTAAAGGTCCTGATCAAACAGCACTAGCCCCCTGGAAAGAAATACTTCCCTTTTGATCTGTATACACTGTTACCTTTTTCTTTCTTTCTTTTTTTTTTCTCTCGTCGTCGTCGTTGTTGTTGGTCGTTGTTGTTGATATCGATGGTGATGTTTTATTCTCTGTCTGTGTCTGTCTGTCTCTATCTCTCCTGTCTGTCTGTCTGTCTCTGTCTGTCTGTCTGTCTGACTCTGTCTCTCACTCTGTGTGTGTGTGTGTGTGTGTGTGTGTGTGTGTGTGTGTGTGTGTCTCACTCTCTCTCTCTCTGTCTCTTCTAACACGATGGCATACGGTGATTCTGGAAGGTATCCTTTATATATTCGAGCCTTTGTGAAATGCATCAAGTACTGGGTAAAGCTAACCCAGTTTCAGTTTCAGTTTCACTTTCTCAAGGAGGCGTCACTGTGTTCGGACAAATCCATACACGCTACACCACATCTGTTGAGCAGATGCCTGACCAGCAGCATAACCCAACGCGCTTAGTCAGGCCTTGAGTGCATGCTTACATATTTGTGTACCTATGAAAGTGGATTTCATTTTACGTAATTTCGCCAGAGGACAACACTCTCGTTGCCATGGGTTCTTTTTCAGTGCGCCAAGTGCGTGCTGCACACGGGACCTCGGTTTATCGTCTCATCCGAAAGACTCGACGCTCAGTTTGATTTTCCAGTCAAACTTAGGAGAAAGGGCGAGAGCGGGATTCGAGCCCACACCCTCACGGACTCTCTGTATTGGCAGCTGAGCGTCTTAACCATTCTGCCACCTTCCTCCTAGCTCCCTATAAACAGACTATGTAGACAGGCATAATTATGACATCTTACTCCAGCAAGTTGAGTTAGGTAACCATAACTGGTTGGGTAATGTGAAGCAAGTTCTTACAGTAAATGGGTTTGGTATTATATGGCTTAGTCAGGGAGTCGGGAATGAAAGAGGATTTATTTCGGAATTTAAAGATCGTTTAGTATCTTGTTTTTGACAAAACTGGCACTCCAAGATGG
>NC_134888.1:33777080-33789580 GCF_041734735.1 Babylonia areolata | reverse complement strand
CATTGAAAGTTTGAAATAATGTCGTGATGGGTTTTTTTAATAGACATTTTGTGCATTAAAATGCTATAAAAATAAAAAGCCACCAAAAAACAGACAAACAACAACAACAACAAACAAAAAAAACACTAAACTAAACGACAAAACAACAACAACAACAACAACAAAACAACAATAACGGATGGATGAATGCTCAGAGATCTCAGAAATCTTTTCCATCCCACCCGCACCCTCCACCTCACACCCACCCACCCACCCACCCACCCATGCATTCTCCCAACCACCAATTACCATACCCACCTTTACCCCGAAAATCAATTCCTCTTTTACGTCACTGAAGACGAGAACTCGCTGACATAACCATTACACCTGTTCTCTCTCTTTTTTTTTCCGTATCCAGAACACCTCAAAGATGGCCCACAAAGTACTCCTATGCCTACTGGTGCTGACGTCGTCTTTTCAACACGTCACTTCCTTCTCCGTGCATCGACGTCACAGTCGTAACTCAGGCCTGGCAGACGCTCTGCGCATGCTGGAGCGCCAGCGCAGGCGCATTGACATGGAGGAGAAGCTGGCGGCCTCTTCACAGCAGCGAGCCGAGGAAGAGTCGGCGGAAAGGGCAGAAGTGGAGTCCTTCCTGACCAGTTCCGACATTGACTCGGCTCAGAACGAACTCAGTCCCGCCTGGATGTCCAAGACTCTAGGCGCGCGCAGCTCCAGACTCGTGGAGCCATCGCCGGGAGATCTTGAAATCGGCGAGTTCTTGGACGAACCTGTTCAACCCTCATCCTCAGAAATGATCCCCCCGGGGCCAAGTTACAGAGAGGGCGATGACGACGGAGACGACGAGCTACGATCACCACCACGCCTGAACAAGAAGGATAAAGAAGTGATGACCAACGTGGTCGGTGACGCCAGGCCTAGGGTTCAGACCCGCTCGTCCAACGATGACGTCAACACGGAAGCGTCAGATGACGTCAGTGTGAGCAGGGGCGAGTTCCAGGCTCTGGTGAGAGCGGTGGAGACCATTCAGCAGGAGGCCATGGAGAAGGCGGAAGAGGAGGAGGAGGAAGCTGATGAGGTGATGGAGGAGGTGCAGGAGAAGATAGCGGAGGCCAGAGAGGAGGCCAAGGAGGAGGAGGAGGCCGAGGAGGAGGCTGAAGCGGCCATGGAGGAGACCTCTGATCCTCTGATGGTCGGCAGCGACGAATTGGGCGACTTGTTCGAAGAGAGGTCGGAAGAGGTAAGGGAGATGCTGTGTGTGTTTGATGTCTTGCAGCTTATGTTTTCGTGTGAGTAGAGAGAGTGTGTGGGTGTGATATAGATAGATGGATAGATAGACAGATGGATAGAAAGATAGATAGAGAAAGAGAGGGAGATAAAGGGAGAGATAGGGAGAGAAAGAGAGAGGGGGAGAGACAGAGAGAGATAGAGAAAGAGAGAGAGTGGAGAGAAAGAGAGAGTGAGAAAGAGAGAGAGAAAGGGAGAGAGACAGCGATAGACAGAGAGAGAGGGGGGGAGAGAGAGAGAGAGAGAGAGGGGGGGGTCAGTTTCACTTTCAAGGAGGCGGCAAAGCGTGCGGACTGATCCATATACGCTACACCACATCTGTTAATACAACAACAAAAAAGAGATAACAAGAAAGCAGCTGTCTGACCCACACATAAACCCAACGGACAGGCCAGACCTTGACAGTCTACTGTAGCTATGGTGAAAACATTACCATAAAATTGAATTTAAAAAAAAAGATAAATAAATAAAGGAAATACATAAGTTATGAAAATGCCTTTGCTTGATTATATGCCCTTTTTATGGCTGCATTATCATCCCTGATTCAACTATCAAAAGTCGGCTTAGATATTGGTACCCACTCCGGTCTGTATTGTGATGGTATGATTATGCTTGTTTGATTTTGTTGTTGTTGTTGTTGTTTAACCTCTTGATTGTTGTATTGTATTGTATTTCTCTTTTTTTGTCACAACAGATTTCTCTGTGTGAAATTCGGGCTGCTCTCCCCAGGGAGAGCGCGTCGCTACACTACAGCGCCATCCTTTTTTCTTTGTTTTTTTTTTTTCCTGCGTGCAGTTGTATTTATTTTTCCTACCGAAGTGGATTTTTCTACAGAATTTTGCCAGGAACAACCCTTTTGTTGCCGTGGGTTCTTTTACGTGCGATAAGTGCATGCTGCACATGGGACCTCGGTTTATCGTCTCATCCGAATGACTAGCGTCCAGACCGTCATTCAAGGTCTAGTGGAGGGGGAGAAAACATCGGCGGCTGAGCCTTGATTTGAACCAGCGTGCTCAGATTCTCTCGCTTTGACAAGACAAGACAAGACAAAATCTTTATTATCGAGGGTAATATATAAGCAAGTAACATGCTTTTTTGCATCCAGCCCTCGCCCTAAAGAGGGAATAAAGCTAAAAAAAAAAAAAAGAAGCGAAAATGAGCACAAAATCAAAACACAATCAAAATACACCATTAATTCACCATTCAAAGCCATTCCACAAAAGGAAGAAGAAGAGAAGAAAAGAAAAAAAATCATGAAACACACACACACACACACACACACACACACACACACACACACACACACACACACAAACGCACACAAACGCACACAAATGCACTCACTCAAGAGAGAGTGAGAGGGAACCCACAAATTGTCGAAAGCAATGTTGGATTTCAGGTGACGTCAATTTTTGTGAATAGGTACATTTTTAGATTTTGCTTAAAGTTGTTGTGGTTAGTTATATTTTTTTTTAAACGTGATGGTAAATTATTCCAATACGTTCCCCCGCTGTATGTTAGGCTGGACTTAATGTTAGGCTGGACTTTAAAAGATCAAGATTTGGACGAGGTATATGCAACTTATGTACATGTCTTATGTTATTTAGGTGGACGCGTTACCTCTAGACCATCACTCCACTTCCTGTCTTTCGTTTTTTGTTAGTACAGCATGGGCAAAACCTGACAGAATGCAGTATTGTACTGTTTGTATTTTGCAGGTTTTTTTTGTTTGTTTGTTTATGACCTCTTTGTTTGTCGAGGATGGCTATTGGGCTTTTTATTTTTAATTTCTGTTATTATTATTATTATTTTTTTTATAAAGAATTATTATGAGTGATACCCGGTGGTGATAGTTGCATGAGAACAGAAAACAGAGTGAAGACCAGGGCTTGAGAAAAGAGAACAGAGCGAAGACCAGGGCTTGAGAAAAGAGAACAGAGCGAAGACCAGAGCTTGAGAACAGAAAACTGAGAGAAGACCAGGGCTTGAGAAAAGAGAACAGAGCGAAGACCAGAGCTTGAGAACAGAAAACTGAGAGAAGACCAGGGCTTGAGAAAAGAAAACTGAGAGAAGACCAGGGCTTGAGAAAAGAAAACTGAGAGAAGACCAGGGCTTGAGAAAAGAGAAGAAAACAGAGCGAAGACCAGGACTTGAGAAAGGAACAGAGAACAGAGCGAAGACCAGAGCTTGAGAAAAGAAAACAGAGCGAAGACCAGGACTTGAGAAATGAACAGAGAACAGAGCGAAGACCAGGACTTGAGAAAAGAAAACAGAGCGAAGACCATCGCTTGAGAAAAGAAAACAGAGCGAAGACCAGAGCTTGAGAAAAGAAAACAGAGCGAAGACCATCGCTTGAGAAAAGAGAACAGAGCGAAGACCAGAGCTTGAGAAAAGAGAACAGAGCGAAGACCACAGCTTGAGAAAAGAGAACAGAGCGAAGACCACAGCTTGAGAAAAGAGAACAGAGCGAAGACCAGAGCTTGAGAAAAGAGAACAGAGCGAAGACCAGAGCTTGAGAAAAGAAAACAGAGCGAAGACCAGAGGTTGAGAAAAGAAAAGAAAACAGAGCGAAGACCAGGGCTTGAGAAAAGAAAACAGAGCGAAGATCAGGGCTTGAGAACAGAAAACAGAGCGAAGACCAGAGCTTGAGAACAGAAAACAGAGCGAAGACGAGAGCTTGAGAACAGAGAACAGAGCGAAGACCAGGGCTTGAGAAGAGAGAACAGAGCGAAGACCAGAGCTTGAGAACAGAAAACAGAGCGAAGACGAGAGCTTGAGAACAGAGAACAGAGCGAAGACCAGGGCTTGAGAAAAGAAAACAGAGCGAAGACCAGGGCTTGAGAAAAGAAAAGAAAACAGAGCGAAGACCAGGGCTTGAGAAAAGAAAACAGAGCGAAGACCAGGACTTGAGAAAAGAAAACAGAGCGAAGACCAGGGCTTGAGAAAAGAAAACAGAGCGAAGACCAGGGCTTGAGAACAGAGAACAGAGCGAAGACCAGGGCTTGAGAAAAGAAAACAGAGCGAAGACCAGAGCTTGAGAAAAGAAAAGAAAACAGAGCGAAGACCAGGGCTTGAGAAAAGAGAACAGAGCGAAGACCAGAGCTTGAGAAAAGAAAAGAGAACAGAGCGAAGACCAGAGCTTGAGAAAAGAAAAGAAAACAGAGCGAAGACCAGAGCTTGAGAACAGAAAACAGAGCGAAGACCAGAGCTTGAGAAAAGAAAAGAAAACAGAGCGAAGACCATCGCTTGAAAAAAGAAAACAGAGCGAAGACCAGAGCTTGAGAACAGAAAACAGAGCGAAGACCAGAGCTTGAGAAAAGAAAAGAAAACAGAGCGAAGACCAGAGCTTGAGAAAAGAAAAGAAAACAGAGCGAAGACCAGAGCTTGAGAACAGAAAACAGAGCGAAGACCAGAGCTTGAGAAAAGAAAAGAAAACAGAGCGAAGACCATCGCTTGAAAAAAGAAAACAGAGCGAAGACCAGGGCTTGAGAAAAGAAAACAGAGCGAAGACCAGGGCTTGAGAACAGAGAACAGAGCGAAGACCAGAGCTTGAGAAAAGAGAACAGAGCGAAGACCAGAGCTTGAGAAAAGAGAACAGAGCGAAGACCAGAGCTTGAGAAAAGAGAACAGAGCGAAGACCAGGGCTTGAGAAAAGAGAACAGAGCGAAGACCAGGGCTTGAGAACAGAAAAGAAAACAGAGCGAAGACCAGAGCTTGAGAAAAGAGAACAGAGCGAAGACCAGAGCTTGAGAAAAGAAAAGAAAACAGAGCGAAGACCAGGGCTTGAGAAAAGAAAACAGAGCGAAGACCAGAGCTTGAGAAAAGAAAAGAAAACAGAGCGAAGACCAGGGCTTGAGAAAAGAAAAGAAAACAGAGCGAAGTCCAGAGCTTGAGAAAAGAAAACAGAGCGAAGACCAGAGCTTGAGAAAAGAGAACAGAGCGAGACCAGGGCTTGAGAACAGAAAACAGAGTGAAGACCAGAGCTTGAGAAAAGAGAACAGAGCGAAGACCAGAGCTTGAGAAAAGAGAACAGAGCGAAGACCAGGGCTTGAGAAAAGAGAACAGAGCGAAGACCAGGGCTTGAGAAAAGAAAACAGAGCGAAGACCAGGGCTTGAGAAAAGAGAACAGAGCGAAGACCAGGGCTTGAGAAAAGAGAACAGAGCGAAGACCAGGGCTTGAGAACAGAAAACAGAGCGAAGACCAGAGCTTGAGAAAAGAGAACATTGCGAAGACCAGCAACACATAATTCGCTCAGCACCGTTTTCTTCTCTCTCCTGGAGCCAGTTGCATTGCTTGGTTCTAACTTTTTGACAGTTACACGTAGGCATTTGCCTACGTTGACCGAACTACGCCATTGGTCAGTTCCATACTACACACAGTTAGCGGGATACGACCACACTAGGCTCTTCCGTCCGAGCAATGCAACTGACACCTGATTCCAACGACATGACATTCGGAAATGTAAGTGTCAGGTCCGGGAGTCTTTTGAAGACTGTACTGGCCGATTTCATTGCCCTAGTTTGTTCTGTCGAAGGTATTCTTTTTACGCGATTAAACTTTTGCCGAGAACTGTGTCAGGGATAAAAGAAAGCGACATTTCGTCATCTATGGCTTTCATGGCATTGGAAATGTCTGGTGAGACTTTTTTTTTTTCTCTAGCTGATAGTTTCGCTCGGCGAAGCGGTGATTTGCCGGAGAGAGGAGATTGTCATGGATTGAAATCCTCCGGGGGGGGGGGGGGGGGGGGGGGGAAGTCATTTAGGAATCTTTGGAGACTGAAAAAAGCTGTGCCCTTTTCCTCTTCCCGCACCATCTTTTTCTCTACTTTCAGTTCTTTATTCTCTCTCTGTCTCTCTGTCTCTTTCTATCTGTCTCCCCCTCTGTTCTTCTCTGTCTGACCCCCCCCCCCCCGACCCCCCACCCTCTCTCTCTCTCTCTCTCTCTCTCTCTCTCTCTCGTGCACCAAGTGTGTGCGTGGCAACAGGCAAAACCTCACTTTATTCTCTCCTTCGAAAGACTAGCACTCTGGGATTAGTTTCAAAATGAAGAAAAAGAAAGCCCCTCTACTTCGAGCATTAAATTAAAAGACGATTTTTTTAATCATTAAAAAAAAAAATCATTCTTTAATTCTTTTTATTCTATTTTTTCTATTTTCTATGCCTTTCCTCTTTTCTTTTTCATTCTTTCTTTCATTTTCTATCTTTCTGTACATGTGTTTTCTCAGCCAGTACACGCCAATGCTCCCGCAAAATTGAGTAATTTCTCAATAGAACTCAAGGCCTGACTAAGCGCGTTGGGCTACGCTGCTGGTCAGGCATCTGCTTGGCAGATGTGGTGTAGCGTATATGGATTTGTCCGAACGCAGTGACGCCTCCTTGAGCTGCTGAAACTGTCGGCGAGAAGGAGAGAGCGGGCTGGAGAAGTGGAGTGTGGAGTGGGGTGGAGATGGGGCCGAGCGAGTGGCAGAGTACAGTGTTTAAGTAACCCATGCTCGGGTACACTGGTTGTGGTTGGTTTCCTTGACTACCGGCGTGGGTGTGTGTGTGTGGGGGGGGGGGGGGGGGGGAGGGGAGGGAGTTTGGGAGGGGGCGGGTCCGGTACCTGGGTCTGTGTGTGATCACAACTGTGTCCTGAAACAGACCACCCAGGGTGCGAATGTTACAAAATACGATACTTTGTCGAATCAGCGTAGCAGACGATGTTTCATATAGAGGGCATAGACCGCTAGGACGATTATCTGAAGATCTAGTCATCAGCCCCATCTATATTAATATGCAGCTTCTGTTCAAACGTGTGTGTGTGTGTGTGTGTGTGTGTGTGTGTGTGTGTGTGTGTGTGTGCATGTGTGAGTATGCACAAGTTTTTATATTGATATGCACTTGTATGTATCCTAATTTCTACTGTATCCGTGTTTGTGTATGATTTTCGATTTATGTTCGTATCTTGTTATGTACTATCCCCCCCCCCCCCCCTCCAATATTCCTTATGACTCCGGTACACTTGGTAATAAAGACATATTCTATTCTATTTCTATTCTGTTCTAATAGCTTCTAAAACAAACCAAGCGAACAGAAAGAGAGTTGTTGCTGGGTTTTTTTTTGTAGGGGTGGGGGGTTGGTTTTGGGTTAACTCTGTGGATAACTGCAATCTTGTCATCCTGGGTTTATCTTGGGCTCAGACAGAGATGTCTTGTCGGCGTGTCTTCTTCGCCACGTCTGTTGACCCCCCCCCCCCCTTTTCTGTGACTTACTGACGTAAAGCAAACGAGAGACTGACGTCACTGATGCCATAAACGTCAACTCTTGGAGGGGAGAAAGGAGGGGTTGGTGGGGGGGTGGGGGGGTGGGGGTGGGGAGTTAGAAGCAGAGATGACAGAACTTTCATCAGCGGAGGATATAAGGGTGGGGTAGAAAGGGGGGGAGGGGTTCCGGGTTGGGGGTGGGGGTGGTGGGGTGGGGGCGGGGGGCTAGGGAGGGAGGAAAGGGGGGGGGGGAATCTGCGTGTCTTTTCAGGGCGGTAATTGGCTGTCGGCGTGCATGGTGGAGGTGTGTGTGTGTGTGTGTGTGTGTGTGTGTGTGTGTGTGTGTGTGTGTGTGTGTGTGTGTGTGTGTGTGTGTGTGTGTCCGTGTGTGTGTGTGTGTGTGTGTGTGTGTGAATGTGTGTGTGTGTCTGTGTATCCGTGTGTGTGTGTGTGTGTGTGTGTGTGTGTGTGTGTGTGTGTGTGATGACCGTCCTTCTGACATCCATTGCACATGCTGGGTTTCTGTTTGGCTGAGAGGAGAGGGGGTGGGGGGGGTTGAAAGTCTTGGTGCAGGGACAGAGAAGGGAGTAGATGCGGAGGAGGAAAAAGGCAAGGGAGAGAGAGAGAGAGAGAGAGAGAGAGAGAGAGAGAGAAATCGAAGTCGAAATCGAAATCGAAACTTTTTAATTGAGGGAAAAGGAATAGGCACTTATCGGCCTGTTTTCATCCAACCCTTGTAAAGAAAACGTATAAACTAATCAAGGAAATACACATAAAAAACAACCAACCAAAAAACAACACAAAAAAGTGTGTGTGTGTGTTAGGGGCGGGGGGTTGGGGGGGAGGGAGGGGCATACACATCGAATGGCAACAACAACAAGAACAAATAAATGGTATAGAAAATACACAATTGTCCACACACACACAAAACATAGTATGCATATACGTGAAGGAGATATGGAAGGACGAAGGTAAGGAAGGAAGATATACGAAGAAGGAGAGAGAGGAAAAACCGTTGAGAGAGAGAGAGGAAGAGAGGGGGGGAGGGAAGGAGGAAGGGAGGAAAGGAGATAGACACATAGACAATGATACTGAGACTACATCATTTGTTTATCAGTCTCAGTAATTTCAAGGATTCGTAGAACTTAGCTCTGATATTAGATGTTTATGAAAAAGTCTTTTGAAGACACTGAGATTGGAGTTTATATTGAGTGTAGATGAAATAGTAAAGAGAGAGAGAGTTCTGCACTTTCATGTTATTAACGTTGGTGGCTATGACATGGGTAAATGGGTCAACATATTGAGAGAGACAGACAGACAGACAGACAGAGACTGAGGGATACACAGAGACAGAAAGAGAGACAGACAGACAGACAGACAGACAGATACACAGAGACAGAAAGAGAGAGAGAGAGAGAGGGGGGGGCGGGGTGGATGGGCGGGTGGAAGAGATTTGCATTTGTATTTCTTTTTTATCACAACAGATTTCTCTGTGTGAAATTCGGGCTGCTCTCCCCAGGGAGAGTGCGTCGCTATACTACAGCGCCACCCATTTTTTTGAATTTTTTCCTGTGTGCAGTTTTATTTGTTTTTCCTATCGAAGTGGATTTTTCTACAGAATTTTGCCAGGAACAACCCTTTTGTTGCCGTGGGTTCTTTTACGTGCGCTATGTGATTGCTTAACACGGGACATCGGTTTATCGTCTCATCCGAACGACTAGCGTCCAGACCACGACTCAAGGTCTGGTGGAGGGGGAGAAAATATCGGCGGCTGAGCCGTGATTCGAACCAGCGCGCTCAGATTCTCTCGCTTCCTAGGCGGACGCATTACCTCTAGGCCATCACACCACTCCCTTTCAAGAGTTCACAACGGCTGTTTCTCATTCCCACCAAGAAGCTGGCAACACTGAGATCAGATCAAACGCAGCCCCGAGTTCTGAACCCAAAGACTATTCCTGCAAGCCCATGAACATAAACTACCATGTCGCTTAGTGCCCACTGCGAAATGAAAAAGTTTCAGTTTCAGTTTCAGTAGCTCAAGGAGGCGTCACTGCGTTCGGACAAATCCATATACGCTACACCACATCTGCCAAGCAGATGCTTGACCAGCAGCGTAACCCAACGCGCTTAGTCAGGCCTTAGAAAAAAAAAAGAAAAAGAAAAAAAAAGGTGAATAAATAATAGATAAGCTTACATAAATAAATAAATAATAATTATAATATAAAAAGGTATAATAATAATAATAATAATAATAATAATAATAATAATAATGAAATAATAATAGTAATAAATAAATAAGACAACAATGTTGATAAATAAGCATATAAATGTAAAACATGAAGACACGCATTCACACATACACCCACACATGCATAACAGATATGCACCAAAATGAAAAAGTTTCAGTTTCAGTTTCAGTAGCTCAAGGAGGCGTCACTGCGTTCGGACAAATCCATATACGCTACACCACATCTGCCAAGCAGATGCCTGACCAGCAGCGTAACCCAACGCGCTTAGTCAGGCCTTAGAAAAAAAAAAGAAAAAGAAAAAAAAAGGTGAATAAATAATAGATAAGCTTACATAAATAAATAAATAAATAAATAATAATTATAATATAAAAAGGTATAATAATAATAATAATAATGAAATAATAATAGTAATAAATAAATAAATAAATAAGACAACAATGTTGATAAATAAGCATATAAATGTAAAACATGAAGACACGCATTCACACATACACCCACACATGCATAACAGATATGCACCAAAATGAAAAAGACAACGGTAACTTACAGCTGACAGCTACACAACCACACTTCAATATGAGGAGGGGAAGGGCGGGGGAGGGTTTGTGTGTGTGGGGGGGGGGGGGGGTGGGGGGGGTGGGGGGGGGGGCTGGGGAGGGGCATTGGCATCAACTAATGTCTTCGTACAACGCAGGAATGGTAAAGCGGAAAAGATGTTACTATCACTCTGCAGTTGTTCATGAGTACTTGTATGATGAACATGTGGAGGAGGAGAAGGAAAAGGAGGAGGAGGAGGAGGAGAAGGAGGAGGAGGAGGAGGAGAAGAAGGAGGAGGAGGAGCAGGAGGTGAAGAAGAAGGAGGAGGAGGAGGAGAAGCAGGAGGAGGAGGAGGAGCAGGAGATGAAGAAGAAGGAGGAGGAGGAGAAGAAGAAGAAGGAGGAGGAGGAGGAGCAGGAGGTGAAGAAGAAGGAGGAGGAGGAGCAGGAGGAGGAGGAGGAGCAGGAGGTGAAGAAGAAGGAGGAGGAGGAGAAGAAGAAGGAGGAGGAGGAGCAGGAGGTGAAGAAGAAGGAGGAGGAGAAGAAGGAGGAGGAGGAGGAGCAGAAGATGAAGAAGAAGGAGGAGGAGGAGAAGAAGAAGAAGGAGGAGGAGGAGGAAGAGGAGATGATGATCAACAACAACAACATCACGAACAAGAAGAAGAACACGAAAGAAAAAGAACAAGAAGAACACGAAATAATGATGAAGACGGTGGTTACAGTAACAGTAGTGGCGTTGACTACGACGGCGATGATTACGACGATGATAATTAGGACGATGACAATAATGATGATGATGACGACGACAGCAACAACGAAGGCGACGACGACGACGACGAACGAATGACGCGATAACAACAGGAGAATGTCAGCAGTGACGACAACAATAACGACGATTTATTTATTCATTTATTTTATTTTATTGTATTTTATTTTTATTGACTCACATGTGTAAACAAAGTGAGTCTATGTTTTAACCCTGTGTTCGGTTGTCTGTGTGTGTGTGTGTGTGTGTGTGTGTGTCTGTGTGTCCGTGGTAAACTTTAACATTGACATTTTCTCTGCAAATACTTTGTCAGTTGACACCAAATTAGGCATAAAAATAAGAAAAATTCAGTTCTTTCCAGTCATCTTGTTTAAAACAATACTGTACCTCTGGGATGGGCACAAAAAAAAGAAGAAAAAAATGAAGACTAATTATATGCAAACTGCATTTACTGTTATATTTATATTTTTTGTATTCTCTAAACTTGGCACTTTGATCTCATATTCTGACCCAACAACAAGAGCAGTCATTATTATCATTTTTTGTTCAAACAGGAACTTCTTTTGCTAAGCATGGAAGTTTTATTTATTTTGCAAACGTTTTGGTGCATATAGTAAAAAAGGGAAATTACTCTGTAATTAATGCTAGGGGACTTAATTTTCTTTAAACTGATCTTTCTCATCTTAAACATTATATTTTGAAATTATACTCAATACATAAAAAGCTTGGATTTTTTTTTTAAGTGTATCACAAGTGAGTCTTGAAGGCCTTGCCTCTCTTGTTTTATTATATTTTTCTGCAGGTGATCCCTACTGAGCACGGTGAAGTGATCAAAGTGGAGAGGACCGTGAAGAACTCGGCTGGACAGCCTGTCGGGGAGGAGGAGGCAGTGGAGGAGGTGCAGGCCTTTCCTGGGGACGATACTGACTCTGCCCTTGCTTCTTCCTCTTCTTCTTCTTCTTCTTCTGCCCCCTCCGTTCAGGACCTGTGGTACGTGTGAGTGTGTGTGTGTGTGTGTGTGTGTGTGTGTGTGTGTGTGTGTGTGTGTGTGTGTGTGTGTGTGTGTGTGTGTGTGTGTGTGTGTGTTTGTGTGTGTGTGTTTGTGTGTCAAGTCAAGTCAAAATGATCTTTATTGAGGGTAAAAGAATAAGCTTATACAGCTTTTTTTTTTTACATGTGTGTGTGTGGGTGTGGGTGTGTGTGTGTGTGTGTGTGTGTGTGTGTGTGCGCGCGCGTGTGTGTGGGGGGGGGGAGGGGGGAGAGCGTTGGCGGTGTGTGTATGAGTGTGTGTGTGTCTGCTTGCGTGTGCGTGTGCGTATGCATGTGTATGATACGACTCTCTCTCTCTCTCTCTCTCTCTCTCTCTCTCTCTCTCTCTGTCTCTCTTTGTCTCTGTCTCTCTCTTTCTCTCGGGCTCAGA
>NC_134888.1:33759580-33772080 GCF_041734735.1 Babylonia areolata | reverse complement strand
AGAGGTCCCAGTCTACGTCATGGGAGAGGGGAGTGACGCAGTGGAGGGGACCACGGCTTTGGCTCTGAAAGATCAGTTGGATGAAGGTCTGTATATACATGTCTTGTGTCTCTTTCTTTCTTTCTTTCTTTCTTCTTCTCCTCCTCCTCCTTCTCCTCCTCCTTTTCCTTTTCCTCCTCCTTCTCCTCCTCCTCCTTCTCCTTCTCCTCCTCCTCCTTCTCCTCCTCTTCCTCCTCCTCCTTCTCCTCCTTCTCCTCCTCCTTCTCCTCCTCTTCCTCCTCCTCCTCTTCCTCCTCCTTCTCCTCCTTCTCCTCCTTCTCCTCCTCCTCCTCCTCCTCTTCCTCCTCCTTCTCCTCCTCCTCCTCCTCCTCCTTCTCCTCTTTCTCCTCCTCCTCCTTCTCCTCCTCCTCCTCTTTCTTTCTTTCTTCCTCAGATCCTCTTTCTTTTCCCGCTCTGTGTATTCTTGATTCTGTTTCCTTTCTTCTTTATTTATTTTTTTTCTTCTTTGATTCATTTTCTTAATTATGATGGGTTTGTTGGGTTTTTTTCCTTCTCCACCTCCTCATCGTCTTTTGCCCTACCTTTTCGTCCTTATAATCTCTTTCTTCGCCTTTCTGCCTGAATCCTTGTGCTACTTTCTGAGCCCGTAAAATGTTGTTTGAACGAGATTTAGCTTAACAGAAACTGATGTCATTCTGAATTCAACGAAGCCTTTTCTCATCTACTATCTATTAATTCATTCATTTATTTATTTATTTATTTATTTAGTCATTTGTGTTTCGTTTGACTTCGTTCAGATCTTTTTCATTGCCTACATTTTGTTTTGATTGAATTGACTCCATTGCAGTTTCTTTTGTTCGTTTATTTATTTATTTTATTTTTTTTTTTTTTTATTATTATTTTTTTTTGCAGCGGATGGAAGTTACAAATCATATACTGTTCCTTTTCTTTTTCTTGATTTTTTTTTACTATTCTGGTTCCACCTATATATATATATATATATATATATATATATATATATATATATATATATATATATATATATATGTGTGTGTGTGTGTGTGTGTGTGTGTGTGTGTGGCGGGGGGGGGGGGTGTCTGTGTGTGTGTGTGTGTGTGTGTGTGTGTGTGTTTCATCATCCTTATTTTGAAACAACGATGATTGATTTTGTCTGCGTCGTTCTCATCACGCTCATCAATGTTTCGTGGTTCTACAGATGATGACGATAACACAGAGGACCCTTTCGTTCCGTTCAGCGATGAGGATGTCGACCTTGAGGGATATGCCGATGAAGATGGTGGTGGTGACGATGGGGATTTGACAGGGGAGTCTGCTGGGTCTTCTGGCATTGCCAGTCTGTTCTCTGAAGACGCTGGTTAGTGTACGTGTGCAAGTGTGTGTGTGTTTGCGCGCGCGCGCGCGTGTATGTGTGTGTGTGTGTGTGTGTGTGTGTGTGTGTTCGTTCTTTAGTTTAGCGTAATAATATTCTCGGGGAATAAGGACCCTTTATTTTTGTTAGACGGTAAAAAAAAAAGGGGGGGGGGGAAGGGAGCGGGGAAGGGGAGAGGGAAGAGGAAAAAAGAAAAGGTAGAAAACTACACACAAAAAACAACAACCAAAACCAAAAAAACAAAAACAAAAAAAAAACAAAAAAAAAACCAAACATAACTAACATGCAATTACATTTAACAGTACCAATTCAATAATGATAATAATAATCAGAAACCATTAACACAATTCTGAAGTACATTAAAGGAATGTAGAAATAGGGCTATGAACTAATGCCTGTGAAAGTTCGACCACAAGACCCTCGTCAGAAATAACTTTCCAAAAATCATCTGCAGAATAGGTATTCTCTTTGAAATACTTGGGCAAGAAGGTACGTAACTGCTGACAGTGAAACAAACAATGATGCAAGCTGAACTGCTTACCACAGATGCATGTGACATTTTTACTGTGCTTTGTCTTCAGCGCATCAAGTTTTGTAGGGAAGAAAGTAGAGGTTATCAATCTTGTATAGCAAACTGATCAATTCATTTCATTTTCATTTTCATTTTATCACAACAGATTTCTCTGTGTGAAATTCGGGCTGCTCTCCCCATTGGGGAGAGCGCGTCGCTACACAACAGCGCCACCCTTTTTTTTTTGTATTTTTTCCTGCGTGCAGTTTTACTTGTTTTTCCTACTGAAGTGGATTTTTCTACAGAATTTTGCCAGGAACAACTCTTTTGTTGCCGTGGGTTCTTTTACGTGCGTTAAGTGCATGCTGCACACGGGACCTCGGTTTATCGTCTCATCCGAATGACTAGCGTCCAGACCACCACTCAAGGTCTAGTGGAGGGGGAGAAAATATCGGCGGCTGAGCCGTGATTCGAACCAGCGCGCTCAGATTCTCTCGCTTCCTAGGCGGACGCGTTACCTCTAGGCCATCACTTCACATGGGTCTTCTGGCATTCGGTATCTTTTCTTTAATAATATTCTCGGGGAATAATGTTCCTTTATTTTTTTTAAAACTTTTCCTTCCATCGGTTATGAAATCGACCCCATGCTGATTTTTCTAACAAAGTGTATGCCTCTTTTACGGAAAGACGGACATGTGTTTTTGTCGATTTTTCTGAATCTTGTGCTCCTCTTTTAGCTGCTTTATCAGCAGTTTCATTGCCATGAATGCCCACATGAGAGGGCACCCAACAAAAACTGACCTCAGTCCCTTTAATCCTCAAACAATGTACCAAATGATTTGCCTCAAAAACTAAGTCAGGTCTTGTTTCAAGGCTAAATAATTCTAGAGTATAAAGCACTGATTTGGAATCAACAAAGAATGCTATTTTCGAGAAAATATTGGATGGCTCACTAAATAGTTCAGAGCTTGTATAATAGCAATTACCTCAACCGTGAATATGGAAAGGTGGTTTCCAATAAAGAAATATTTTTCAACTTTAAAGGCAGTAATATAGAAAGCCGCACTCGCATTTTGTGCGCGCTAGCGCGCGCGCGCGTGTGTATGTGTCACTAGATTGTCTTGAAGAAAAACTCTCTCTCTCTCTCTCTCTCTCTCTCTCTCTCTTGTCCCTCCCACTATCTCTCCCCGAATCTCTCTCTCAGATAGGTAGATAATTTTGTGTGTGTGTATGTGTGTGTGTGTGTGTGTGTGTGTGTGTGTGTGTGTGGTGTGTTTGTAAGTGTGTGTGTGTGTGTGTATGTGTGTGTGTGTGTGTGTGTGTGTGTGTTAGAGTGCATGTGTGTGTGAGTAAGTGCGTCCGTGGGTGCGTGGGTGCGTGCGTGCATGCGTTCGTACGTGTGTGCGTGCGTGTGTGTGTGTGTGTGTGTGTGTGTGTGTGTGTTTATGTGTGTGTGTGTGCGTATGCATGCGCGTGTTCGTACATGCGCACCAAATTGAATTTTAATATGTGTACGTATGTGGAGTGATGGCCTAGAGGTAACACGTCCGCCTTGGAAGCGAGAGAATCTGAGCGCGCTGGTTCGAATCACGGCTCAGCCGCCGATATTTTCTCCCCCTCCACTAGACCTTGAGTGGTGGTCTGGACGCTAGTCATTCGGATGAGACGATAAACCGAGGTCCCGTGTGCAGCATGCACTTAGCGCACGTAAAAGAACCCACGGCAACAAAAGGGTTGTTCCTTGCAAAATTATGCAGAAAAATCCACTTCAAATAGGAAAAACAAATAAAACTGCACGCAAAAAAAAAAAAAAAAAAAAAGGGTGGCGCTGTAGTGTAGCGATGCGCACTCTCCCTAGGGAAAGCAGCCCGAATTTCACACAGAGAAATCTGTTGTGATAAAAAGAAATACGAAAAAAAAGATACAAAAAAGTGTGTGTGTGTGTGTGTATGTGTATGTGTGTGTGTGTGTGTGTGTGTGTGTGTGTGTGTGTGTGTCACCTTCCTCAGACCAGTGTCCAGCAGTCCAGGCATTCAGCACCAACTGCAGGTTCGCTGGTCACACCATCGACTTTGAGGCGCGCGCCCTCTGTAACCTCCACGAGATGTGCTACGCCTGTGTGAGTCTGTTTGCCAGTCTGTCTGTCTTGCCTGTCTGTTGTGTCTGTCTTTCCGTTTGCTGTCCATCTGCCTGGCTGACTGACCATCTGTCTGTCTGTCTTTTCTGCCTGCTTATTGTCTGTTTCTGTCTGTCTGTCTGTCCGTCCGTCTGCTTGTCTGTCTGTCTGACTGTCAGTGTGCCATGTGTCTGCCCATCTGTTTGTCTTTCTGTCTGCTTATTGTCCGTCTCTGTCTGTCTGTCTGTCTGTCTGTCTGTATGTCCAACTGGCTTTGTTCCTGTCCACACTTCACAGCAACCACTGATATGAGTTTGTTTTATCGTGTTTGGGTTGACGTGGTGTTGTAGGTTTTTTGTTGTTGTTTTTTGTTGTTGTTGTTGTTGTTTCAAACTGGTTGGACGTTCGGTTTTTTTGTTTTTGTTTTTGTTCTGTTTTTGTTTTGTTTTTTTGTTTGTTTGTTTGTTATTGTTTTTTTGTTGTTGTTTTTTTTGTGGACGCGGTGTTGTTGATTGGACGTGGTTTTTTGGGTTGGACGAGGTGGAGGTTTTTTTTTCTTGTTTTTTTTCTTCTTTTTTTGGGGGGGTGGTGGGGGGGCGGGGGGGTCTTTTTTCTACCTTTTTTTGTGGACGTGGTGTTTTGGGTTGGACGTGGTCGGGTGGGGTGGGGGGAGGGGGGGGGGCTGGTGGACGTGGTGGGTTTTTTCTGTTTTGATTGGACGTGGTGGGTTTTTTCTGTTTTGATTGGACGTAGTGGGTTTTTTTTTGTTTGTTTTGTTTTGTTTTTTTTGGGAGGAGGGAGGGGAGACGGGATTGGTGGACGTGGCTATTTTGATTGGACGTTATGATTCTGGTTGGACATGGCGTTTTGGGTTGGACGTGGTGTTTTGGTTGGACATGATGGGTTTGTTTTGTTTTGGTGTGGTTTTTTTGTTTTTTTGTTGTTGTTGTTGTTTTGTTTTTTTTGGGGGGGGGTTGGTAGACGTGGTGTTTTGGGTTTTTTCTGTGTTGGTTGGACGTGGTGGTTTTTTTGTGGACGTGGTGTTTAGGTTGGGCGTGGTGTTTGGGTTGGACGTGGTGTTTTGGGATGAACATGGTGTTTTTTGGGTTGGACATGGTGGGTTTTTGGGGTTGGGCATGGTGTTTTTTGGGGGTTGGACATGGTGATTTTGGGTTGGACATGGTGTTTTTGGGGGGTTGGACATGGTGTTTTTTTTGGTTTGGACGTGGTGTTTGGGTTGAACGTGGTGTGTTTGGTTGGACGTGGTGTTTTGGGATGAACGTGGTGGGGTTTCTTTTGGTAGACGTGGTGTTTTGGGTTTTTTTCTGTTTTGGTTGGACGTGGTGTTTTTTTGGTGGACGGGTTGTTTTTGGTTGGACCTGATGTGTTTTGTTGAACTTGGTGTTTGAGGATGGACGTGCTGTTTTGGGTTGGAGTTGGAAAAAATAACCACACAAACACACACACGTACGCACACGCACGCACACACACACACACACACACACACACACACACACACACACACACACACACACACACACACACACAAGAAACAGGCAGCAACATAGGCACACACACACACACACACACACACACACACACACACACACACACACACACACACACACACACACACAAGAAACGGGCAGCAACATAGGCACACTCACACACACACACACACACACACACACACACACACACACACACACACACACACACACACACACACACACACACACACACACACACACACAGAGAAAGAAATGGGGTGGGGGCGGGACGGGAGCAGGAATAAACAACTCTGGAGAAAGAAGCAGACAGACAGACAGACAGACAGATGGACGGACAGACAGACAGAAACACAAACAGACGGACAGAGAAAGCAAATCTTCCCCTCCTTCCCTCCCTCCCTCGACCCCTGACCCCACGGAAGAAAAGAGCCATCTACTGCAAGACCTTTCTGCGTCACAGGTTTTCCTTTTTCCACCCAGCGAAAAAACAAAAATAAAACAAGAGAGGCAAGGCCTTCAAGACTCACTTGCGATAAATTAAGTCCGCTAGCATTAATTACAGAGTAATTTCCCCTTTTTTTTTTACTATCTGCGCCAAAACGTTTGCAAAAGAAATAGAAATTCCATGCTGAGCAAAAGAAGTTCCTGTTTGTACAAAAAAATGATAATAATGACTCCTCTTGTTGTTGTGTCAGAATAAGAGGTCAAAGTGCCAAGTTTAGAGAATACAAAAAATATAAATATAACAGTAAATGCAGTTTGCATATGATTAGGCTTCTTTTTTATTTTTTTGTGCCCATCCCAGAGGTGCAATTTTGTTTTAAACAAGATGACTGAAAAAAACTGAATTTTTCCTATTTTTATGCCAAATTTGGTGTCAACTGACAAAGTAAATGTCAGTGTTAATGTTTACCACGGACACACAGACACACGGAAACACACACACACACACACAGACAACCGAACGCCGGTTTAAAACATAGACTCACTTTGTTTACACAAGTGAGTCAATCATTTCATCCTTTACTAGGGACTTGTATCTTTGATAACAAAGCGAGCCCACCGTAAGGTCAGGATGCGCTTGAAGCGACATTATTTGAAACAAAAGTTTTAGAGAAAAACAAAATTAAAAGAAAGATAAGATGATAAAAGTTTCGCGCATGCGTAAACGCGACAAGCGGAAATTGAGTTGGGCCCTGTCTGGAACCTGTGCAATCAGGTTCGGTGGTGGGGGAGGGGGTGGGGTGGAAGGGGGGGGGGGCGCTAGGGGGGGGAGAGGGAGGGGATGGGAGTGGTTAAGAACGGTGGGAGGGGGTGGGGGGGCGAGGCGCACATACACACGCACGCGCGCTTGCGCACGCACGCACGCACGCATACATGCACACACACACACACACACACACACACACACACACACACACACACACACACACACACACACACAGAGTAGCAGTAGTAGTTGTCGAAGTCGTTGTTGTTGTTGTTGTTGTTGTTGTTGTCCGTCTTCTGCAGCGACAAGGGGAAATTAAACCGATGTTACCTTCTTTTTTTTCCCCCTTCCTCGTGTATTTGTAGGTTTTCAACTTGTGAGAATACCAGCTGCTGGGAAAGGATGGGAGAGGGAGACGTAGTAGCAAACACAGTGGCTTATGTCTCCGTTTTGTATTCATTCTCTTGTCGTTGTTGTTGTTATTGTGGTGGTGGTGGTGGCGATGGTAGTAGTAGTAGTAGCTGTTGTTGTTGTTGTTGTTGTAGAAACAGAAGGAGACGGAGGAACAAACACAGTGGCTTATGTCTCCGTTTTGTATTCATTCTGTTGTCGTTGTTGTTATTATTGTGGTGGTGGTGGTGGTGATGGTAGTAGTAGTAGTAGTAGTAGTAGTTGTTGTTGTTGTTGTAGAAACAGAAGGAAACGGGGTACCAAACACAGTGGCTCATGTCTCCGTTTTGTATTCATTCTGTTGTCGTTGTTGTTGTTGTTATTATTGTGGTGGTGGTGGTGGTGATGGTAGTAGTAGTAGTAGTAGTAGTAGTTGTTGTTGTTGTTGTAGAAACAGAAGGAAACGAAGGAACAAACACAGTGGCTTATGTCTCCGTTTTGTATTCATTCTGTTGTCGTTGTTGTTGTTATTATTATTGTGGTGGTGGTGGTGATGGTAGTAGTAGTAGTAGTAGTAGTAGTAGTAGTTGTTGTTGTTGTTGTTGTTGTTGTTGTAGAAACAGAAGGAGACGGAGGAACAAACACAGTGGCTCATGTCTCCGTTTTGTATTCATTGTGTTGTTGTTGTTATTATTATTGTAGTGGTGGTGGTGATGGTAGTAGTAGTAGTAGTAGTAGTAGTAGTAGTAGTAGTAGTAGTAGTAGTAGTAGTAGTAGTAGTAGTAGTAGTAGTAGTAGTAGTAGTTGTTGTTGTTGTTGTTGTTGTTGTAGAAACAGAAGGAAACGGAATAGCAAACACAGTGGCTTATGTCTCCGTTTTGTATTCATTGTGGTGGCGTTGTTGTTGTTATTATTGTGGTGGTGGTCTGGGTAGTAGTAGTAGTAGTAGTAGTAGTAGTAGTAGTTGTTGTTGTTGTTGTTGTTGAGTAGTAGTAGTAGTAGTTGTAGTTGTTGTTTCGAAAGAGAAGGAGGTGGAGTAGCAAATATAGTGGCTTATGTCTCCTTTTTGTATTCATTATGTTGCCGTTGTTGTTGTTATTGTGGTGGTGGTGGTGGTTGTCGTAGTTGTAGTAGCAAGAGAAGAAGGAGGAGGAGCAGTAATAGTTGTAGCAGTAGTAGTAGCAACAACAAGAGCAACTGATATATTTTCATGTTTATCCTTTAGTAGTAGTAGGAGGAGGAGAAGGAAGAGGAGGAGGAGGAGCAGCATCAGCATCAGTAGTAGTAGTAGTAGTAGTAGTAGTAGTAGTAGTAGTAGAAACAACTAGAGCAACTGATATATTTTTATGCTTATTGTACTGTATTGCATTATATTGTATTGTATTGTATTTTCTATTTTTATCACAACAGATTTCTCTGTGTGAAATTCGGGCTGCTCTCCCCAGGGAGAGCGCGTCTCTACACTACAGCGCCACCTTTTTTTTGGGGGGGGAGGGGGGGGCTGGGGGTAGGTGGGGGGGGGGGGGGGTATTCTTTCCTGCGTGCAGTTTCATTTGTTTTTCCAATCGAAGTAGATTTTTCCACAGAACTTTGCCAGGAACAACCCTTTTGTTGCCGTGGGTTCTTAAACGTACGCTAAGTGCATGCTGCACACGGGACCTCGGTTTATCGTCTCATCCGAGTGACTAGCGTCCAGACCACCACTCAAGGTCTAGCGGAGGGAGGGGGGGGGGATATCGGCGGCTGAGCCGTGATTCGAACCAGTGCGCACAGATTCAATCGCTTCCCAGGTGGACGCGTTACCTCTAGGCCATCACTCCACATCCTGTTTTAGTAGTAGTAGTAGTAGTAGGAGGAGGAGGAGGAGGAGCAGCAGCAGCAGCAGCAGCAGCAGGTAGTAGTAGTAGCAGTAGTAGCTCTTGGCAATCAATTTTCGGACAGACAGACAAACAGACAGGCAGATTCAGGTCTGCAGCACTTCTTGAAGCAAGGGCAATAAAATTGTCGAGTTTCTTTTCTCTGGCTAGAGTACACAAACCTAGAGTAAATATTTCATTTCCCCGTCTACCACAGATCCTCTCTCTCTCTCTCTCTCTCTCTCTCTCTCTCATGTACGCACGCACGCACACACACACACACACACACACACACACACACACGTGTGTGTGGAGTGATGGCCTAGAGGAAACGCGTCCGCCTAGGAAGCGAGAGAATCTGAGCGCGCTGGTTCGAATCACGGTGCAGCCGCCGATATTTTCTCCCCCTCCACTAGACTTTGAGTGGTGGTCTGGACGCTAGTCATTCGGATGAGACGATAAACCGAGGTCCCGTGTGCAGCATGCACTTAGCGCACGTAAAAGAACCCACGGCAACAAAAGGGTTGTTCCTGGCAAAATTCGGTAGAAAAATCCACTTCCATAGGAAACACAAATAAAACTGCATTCAGGAAAAAATGCAAAAAAAAAAAAGGATGGCGCTGTAGTGTAGCGACGCGCTCTCCCTGGGGAGAGCAGCCCGAATTTCACACAGAGAAATCTGTTGTGATAAAAAGAAATAGAAATACAAATACAAATACACACATCAAGAATCGATATTTTCCCCTTTCCGCTTCCCCTTCACCCCTGTTGTGATTGTCACCAGCTAAGTATTTTCACGATTTAACTAAAGCGTTAGCAACCATTACTACATGCAATAGGAGGCTGCAGAAGGAGCAACCAGTGATAGGCTACGCACTAGAGGAGACCCTGCACTGATGCCGAGGCATTTCGGGTGATTAGATCTCGATAATCAGGGAAACACATTATTGTATTGTATTGTATTGTATTGTATTGTATTGTATTGTATTGTATTACTTTAAGTACCACAAGATTTTCTCTGTGTGAAATTCGGGCTGCTCTCCACGGGGAGAGAACGTCGCCTCAGCGCAGCGCCACACCGTTTTTGTTGTTTTGTGTTTTTCTACGTGCAAGTGTTTCACTATCCGAGTGGATTTTCCAACAGACTTTCGAAAAGGACAATCAACCCCCTTTTGTCGCCGTGGGTTCTTTTACTTGCGCTCAATTCACGGTGTACATGGGACCTCGGTTTAGGCGTCCACACCCACTTTTCAAGGTCTAGTGAAGGGAGAGAAACGTTCAGGCGAGTGATATATATATATATATATATATATATATATATATATATATATATATATATATATATATGTATATGTATGTGCAACATTAAAAATTAGAGCTTTCTAAAACCACCACCCCACCTCAAACACATACAGTTTTATAGCATAAAAGATTATCCAAGACTGTTTTTTTTGTGTCTGTCTGTCTGTTCTCCATTACATTATGAAAAAAGGAAAGACATCTGGGCCTGGATTTGATAATCAATCTCTCTCTCTCTCTTTCTCTCTCTCTGTGTCTCTGTCTCTCTGTCTGTCTGTCTTTCTCTCTCTCTCTTTCTCTCTCTCTCTCTCTCTCTCTCTCTATATATATATATATATATATGTGTGTGTGTGTGTGTGTGTGTGTGTGTGTGTGTGTGTGTGTGCGTGCGTCTGTGTGTGTGTGTGTGTGTGTGTGTGTGTGCGTGTGCGCGTGTGTGCGCGCGCGCCCGCGTTTATTCCGTGCCCTCAGAATCTCTCGCTTCCCTAGGCGGCGAGGCGAACTAGGTAAGCAACAAGCTAGTTACCCACACCACTCCATTATCACATCAAAGCAAATTGTTATCAGACACACAGACGGTGGACGAGGAGGAAAAGTGTTGTTTGTGGTAATGGAAGAGGTGCCTGCCCAGCGTTTTGTGATGGCAGTCGGTCCACCGGCCGAAATGAAAATGAAACCGTCGGAAATAAAACAAATGAATAATGAACTGATCACCGTCTATTGCTTTCTCACTCAGCAGGCAATACGCGGCAACTGCAGCGTCCATGAATAATTTGTTTCTTTCGTCGTCCACGCTGAGAGAGAGAGAGAGAGAGAGAGAGAGAGAGGGAGAAGATACTGGGGGTCAGTGTGTGTGTGTGTGTGTGTGGGTGTGTGTGTGTGTATGTGTGTGTGTGTGTGTGTGTGTGTGTGAAGGAGAGAGACAGAGATAAGATACTGGGGGTCTGTGTGTGTGTGTGTGTGTGTGTGTGTGTGTGTGTGTGTGTGTGTGTGTGTGTGTGTGTGAGGAGGAGTGGGGGGAGTGGAGGAGGTAGGGGTGGTGGGTAAAGAGAAATAAGAAATGGTAAGATATACGCTTAGAAACAGACAAGTACGCATGGAAACAGACAGACAGACAAACAAACATGCAGAGTCGATCAGAGACGGAGGGAAACAGAAGAGAGGGACAGGAGAGACAGGTAGAGAGACAGACAGACAGAGACAGAGAGAAAGACAGACAGACAGACAGACAGGGAGAGACAGAGACAGAAAGGAAGAGTCGGAAAGTTATAAAGACAGGAAGAGACAGAGTGGAACGAACAGACAGACAGAGAAAATTAGAAACGAATAAAGAGAGACAGACAGACAGACAGACAGACAGACAGAGTTAGCAAAAAATTTAGAATTAGCAAATGTCACACTGCACACACACACACACACACACACACGCACGCACGCACTCACTCACACACACACACACACACACGCACGCACGCACGCACACACACACACACACACACACACACACACACACACCTCCCACACGCCATATCGATTAGGTGATAAAGGGGAGGGATGATTGGGGTGCAGAGGTGACAGGTGCCCCCTGAGAGGGGAGAGAACTCGATAGTATGGGGGGAGTGAGGGATGATAGGGGAGAGAGAGAGAGAGAGAGAGAGAGAGAGAGAGAGAGAGAGAGAGAGAGAGAGTTAACAAAAAATGTTAGAATTAACAAATGTCACACTGCAGGCATTCACACACACACACACACACACACACACACACACACACACACACACACACACACACACACACACACACACACACGCACACACACACACACACACACACACACACACACACACACACACACACACACACACACACACACACACACGCACGCACACACACACACACACACACACACACACACACACACACACACACACACACACACACACACACACACACACACACGATAAACAAACAGAAATATAAAATCAATCAATACGTGAAACAGGATCATGCTGGAAAACAGAATGAAACAAAAGGCAACAAACAAGAGGATAACACAAAACAGTGGGTGGCTTTGGCCAACGTCACTGCAGGAAATCAAGATATGACGTAATGTGATATGAATTTGAAATGTAATGAATCAAATAGGTCTTCTGTTTTATCTCAATCGAACAGAATAAAATGAGAGATCACAACATGAACAAGAAAACTGGTTTAACTCTC
>NC_134888.1:33744580-33754580 GCF_041734735.1 Babylonia areolata | reverse complement strand
ATTATAATTATTATTTATTTATTTATCTATTTATGTATTTATTTACTTATTTATGTACGCTTATCTATTATTTATCAACCTTTTTTTCTTTTTTTTCTCAAGGCCTGACTAAGCGCGTTGGGCTACGCCGCTGGTCAGGCATCTGCTTGGCAGATGTGGTGTAGCGTATATGGATTTGTCCGAACGCAGTGACGCCTCCTTGAGCTACTGAAACTGAAACTGAAACTCACCTTCTTCCTCTCTCTCTCTCTGTCCACAGGGCGAGTCCCTAGGGATGAAGCAGAACCAGTGCGACTTCGTTTACCAGGCGGCCTCCACCATGCTGTGTGAGAACGACCGCCAGTGCGTCAAGGACTCGCAGCTCTTCCTCAACGCCATGAAACTCAAACACCGCTTCGTGCCCTACGCCCAGCCGCTCTGCCGCGCACGCTGCACCGCCCGCTTCCTGAGCATCATATAGAGCAAGGCGACGCACGCACGCACGCCAGCCAGCGGAGCGCGCGGAGCACGCGTCGTGCGGAGTTGCACCGGTCTCTCGTCTGTGTGCTTCAGTTTTTCCCCTTTGATGATGGTGGTAGCTGTAAGGGAAAGAGTTAATGTATTAGGGGGGAGGGGGTGAATTAACGTTTTAGGGCGTCTTTAGGGGGTTGTTTCGTTGTTGTTGTTGTTGTTGTTGAGTCAAAGAGGGAGAAAAGGTTAAGTTTACATTGAATAAAAGAGTTATTAAGGAAGCATTGTTTTAAAAGAATTATAGAAATGTTGTATCAAAGAGTGAAGTCAATGTTGTATCTTCAAAAAAAAAAAAAAAAAAAAAGGGGGGGGGGATAAAAAAAAAAACACCCGTTGTTTAAATGAGTTAAATCAATGTTGTGAAAAAGGTCAGGGTGACACGCTGTATGGAAAGAGTTAATTAAGGAAATGTTGTACAAAAGAGTTAAGGTGACGTTTTAAAAATGATCAAGGCCAGCGATGAACAAGTGTAACGTTAACGTCTCCGAATCTATTGTTGACAGTTGTATTAGGATAAAGTGTTCCAGTTATGTTAACTTTGATAAACAATTAAATGTGAAAGTTCACGTCAGTTGTGTGGTTCGAAACTGACGACAGCGGATAGTGTTATGATCTTGGGACTTTTATGGTGTTTTCTGCATCAGTGTGGTTTTGTTTTGGAACATGCTCACTAAAGCATTCCCATTTAGTCGATGGAATTGTCTGGAGAGAAAAAAACAAAAACAAAAATAAATTAAATGTTTTTATTTTTTCGTGCGCTGTTGGTCTAATTCATTCTGATTGGCTGTTTTAAGATGTTAAAAAAAATTGTATATACTATATTAAAGTTTTGGCTGAGGTCTCGTCTGTTGCTTTGGTTTCGAAAGCGTTAAACCAACACCCGGTTTTTGATGTCCTTTGTCTAATGGCGATCGCCTGGGAAAAAAACACACAAAAAAAACACGTAATAAATATTACATTGTGAGTAATATGGGTACACTTGGTAAACGGACAGCCTGGAGATTTAGCTTGTGTTTTCGTATCTGTTCTGTTTGGGTTGCTTTCTATCTGATTTCATGTTAGGTTAACTCACTCAGTACGGCCAGTCCTATCTTTTCTTCTACACAGACCCCTCGGATGTCTAGTGGGTGTCTGAATGACCCAACCTTTAGCTTCCGTCGTCAGAATTGTGGTATTCTTTGTCAACATTCACCTCTTCAGTATAAGGGCCTTCCGCTTGCAATATTTTGATGATGGTAACTGGGGTGAAACGCTGTTAACGTCGTCTCTTTCGCCGTTCGTATGGAGAGAGTTAGTGTTTTATACATACGTTGAGTACAGTCTCTCAAAGCCTTGACCAGGACACTTAGGTTTACGCGTTGGTCATATACACGTCAGTTCGTTTTGGCTTCTTCTTGAAAGTGCAGGTGAAACTGAAACTGATCTTCTCCACGTTTCACTTCTGTTAAGTTTTAAATCCAGTGGTGCAGCAAGTGACGGTGGGGGTTACACATCTATTCACATGGACAATGATCACTTTACACCACTTAAGAATTGAAGAGGAAAGAAAAAGAAAGAAGAAGAAAAGATTACACTGGTTAAAATCGAGATCACAATTTAAATTCTTTTTTTTTTTAAATTGATCTTTTTAAAGCTCTCTGGGAGAGCAAGACTGACAACGATGAAGCTTGATATATCAAGTAAGCCCTGAGATATTTGGAGAGAAAAAACAACAACAACAAAATCACTAAATGTCACAAAATCATTGTGAATGGGCGTGAAATTGAATTACACGGGCTTCAGAACTTGAAAGCTTCCGAGTGTTCTTCCTTTAAGCCTTTCACCGCCAGTCGATTTAGAGTACAAAATTCCATTGTGGTATAAATACAGAAAAGACAGTGGCTAAGAATAGCTGGGGATTCCCCCTGCGATGTACAGAAAATATGGCCTATCCTACCACTGAACATTAAAAGCAGTAGGTTCATGGATAACAGACAAATGAATGGTCACCTTTCAGTGACATGTGTCCTCTACAACGCCTGTGCATAAATGCGAGCTTGGCGGTGAAAGGGTTAACGGACAGTGCCCGATAGTAATTGACTATCGTCCTACGCTAAAGACAATCCCCCACCATCCCCCCTCCACCACCACCACCACCACCACCGCCACCACCCCTCGCCAGCCTCACATAAGTCTGGACCAATAGTATATTTCGTTCGTGTCTTATGTGGAAGTCGGTGAGATTTGAATGAGAAAAAACAGCGACATCTTACAAGTGCGTTTGGTTTTTCTGTGTCAGCTTATAATGACAGACAAGACGACTTCTCGGATGTTACAGTGGGTGGGGCCTGTATATGGCTTGGCGATAATGCTTTTGTACAGAAGCATTATTATTCCCCTCAAATGACACCATTCAAAATCTTATCTCTGTCTCCGCCTGACTGTTTATCTGTATGTCTGTCAGTCGGTATGTCTGAGTGTCTGTCAGTCTGTCTGTTTGCTTCTCTGTCAGTATCTGTCTGTTTCTCCCCCTCCCTCCCTTCCACCCTCCCTCCCCCCTCCTCTCTCTCTCACCCCCTCTCTCTCTCTCTCTCATTCTCTCCCTCCCTTCTATGTTGTAATGTTTATACATTCACACCCCACCCCTTTCCAAAGAACCTCAATATGGACTGTGATGTTTATAACGATATATCAAAATATGAATTTATTCTATATTGAAATCCGAAAACGGAAAAACCACGAATACGAAATCATCAGAAGCATGAACACAAACAACGATCAAACAAACAAACAAACAAACAAGCACCATTCTTTCATAGTTGAATTCACCTATAATACATAAAGCTAAAAACAAGCACTTTTTTTTTTGACAGAAGTATAATGCCATACAAAACACGTATATCAGGAGAGCGCCGTGGCAGAGTTGCTTAGGAGTTGGACTTCTGATCCACTGCTCATCAGAGATTAGGGTTCGAGGCTCCGTTTCGGCATGGGGCTGTGTTCCACAGAAAGGCACTTGACTCCGATTTTCCTCACTCCATCCAGGTGCGTTGATGGGGAAGGTTAAAAGCGGCGGAAGGCGAGGGTTCGGTCTTGCCTTCCTATACATGCAAAGCGCTAGACACGATGGCTAAGAATCTACGGCTCCTTTTTGCTGTAAAAAGGCATTGGTACCTTCAATTCTTTAAAAGGCTGGGTCAAACAGAGTGGGAACTTTAACTTCTTGTAAAGCTGGATCAAACAGGAACATGAGTGGGACCTTTAACTCCTTGTAAAGCTGGATCAAACAGGAACATGAGTGGGACCTTTAACTCTTGTAAAGCTGGATCAAACAGGAACATGAGTGGGACCTTTAACTCCTTGTAAAGCTGGATCAAACAGGAACATGAGTGGGACCTTTAACTCCTTGTAAAGCTGGATCAAACAGGAACATGAGTGGGACCTTTAACTCCTTGTAAAGCTGGATCAAACAGGAACATGAATGGGACCTTTAACTCCTTGTCAGGCTGGATCAATCAGGAACATGAGTGGGACCTTTAACTCCTTGTAAAGCTGGATCAAACAGGAACATGAGTGGGACCTTTAACTCCTTGTAAAGCTGGATCAAACAGGAACATGAGTGGGACCTTTAACTCCTTAGAAGGCTGGGTTAAACAGGAACATGAGTGGGACCTTTAACTCCTTGTAAAACGTGATCAAGCAGGAACATGAGTGGGACCTTTAACTCCTTGTAAGGCTGGATCAAACAGGAACATGAGTGGGACCTTTAACTCCTTGTAAAACGTGATCAAGCAGGAACATGAGTGGGACCTTTAACTTCTTGTCAGGCTGGGTAAAACAGGAACATGAGTGGGACCTTTAACTTCTTGTCAGGCTGGATCAAGCAGGAACATGAGTGGGACCTTTAACTTCTTGTCAGGCTGGATCAAACAGGAACATGAGTGGGACCTTTAAGTCCTTAGAAGGCTGGGTTAAACAGGAACATGAGTGGGACCTTTAACTCCTTAGAAGACTGGGTCAACCAGGAACATGAGTGGGACCTATAACTCCTTGTAAAGCTGGATCAAACAGGAACATGAGTGGGACCTTTAACTTCTTGTGAGGCTTGATCAAGCAGGAACATGAGTGGGGCCTTTAACTCCTTGTAAGGCTGGGTCAAACAGGAACATGAGTGGGATCTTTAACTCCTTAGAAGACTGGGTTAAACAGGAACATGAGTGGGACCTTTAACTCCTTAGAAGGCTGGGTTAAACAGGAACATGGGTGGGACCTATAATTCCTTGTAAAGCTGGATCAAACAGGAACATGAGTGGGACCTATAACTCCTTGTCAGGCTGGATCAAGCAGGAACATGAGTGGGACCTTTAACTTCTTGTAAGGCTGGATCAAGCAGGAACATGAGTGGGACCTTTAACTCCTTGTAAATCTGGATCAAACAGGAACATGAGTGGGACCTATAACTCCTTGTAAAGCTGGATCAAACAGGAACAGGAGTGGGACCTATAACTCCTTGTAAAGCTGGATCAAACAGGAACATGAGTGACATGTGGAGAAAATAATGACTCGAGACTATCAAAAGGAGGGCGGAAACTAACGCCGCCTTTTGGACAGACGAGTGTTTGCAGAAGGGCTGGCTCCAAGGTGGATTGGAGGAAATCGATAAAGCATCGTGCTGATTTGTCTGTGGAGTGCCAGACACTGGGCCATCAAAGGCTGGTATAGAAGCTTTCTCCCCCACACCCTCACCCCCTACCCCCCCTGTTCGACGACTGTAACTCCCACATTCACTCCTATCTACGAGTGTGCTTCTTTTTTTTCGAGTGTGGCCGTTCTTTTTGTTTGTTTTTTGTTGTTCTTATTGTTGTTTATTTGGGCTTATTTTTTTCATCCTGTCGTTTAACCACCCATACACCGTTTCCGGGAGAGTACATGCTAGCAAAGTTATACTGATGCTTCCATCAAAACTCCACCAGACACTCCAGTTTCAGATTTATTTTTAGGAGGTGTCTGTGTGCGGACTGATCCATATACGCTCCACCACATCTGCTGTATAATTTTTTTTTTTTTAAAGAGGGGGACGAGGAGGAGGGGAGAGGGGGGGATGGGTGGGGAGGGGGAGGGGCAGACGCTGGATGTTTACACCAACCCAGTGCGCTGGTCAGGTGAACACCAGTGTGTGGATTACGGGATCTTTAACGTGCGTATTTTGGACGTTCTGTATGTGTACACAAGAAAAGGGGTTCATGCACTAAAGCAGGTCTGCATAAATTATGTTGACCTGGGGTAAAACAACAACAACAACAACAACAACAACAACAACTGTCCGCCATCAACGCCACAGACACAGCCGGGATTCGAACCCGGGACCCTCTCTCGGATTGAAATCCATCCAGTGCATTGATCACTGTGGCACCGTGCCCGTGATGTGGGAAACGTTGAGTCAGAACAGCGTGTGGTGTGTGAGAGGCAGCGGTTCACGAAGCCTGCTATACACTGCCTGACGTCTCTTGATCGCTAGGTTTCTGGAAATGGAGGACTCCAAATCCAGCTGTTCTGTTTGTGTGTCTGTATGTCTATCTGCCTGTCTGTCTGTCTGTTTGCTTGTCTGTCTGTCTGTTTGTTTGTCTCAGTGGTAAGAACTTCACCATGATCACTGTGGCGAGTGTTGCCCTCTTTTATTTATTTATTTATTTATTTGTGTGTGTGTGTGTGTGTGTGTGTGTGTGTGTGTGTGTGTGTGTGTGTGTGTGTGTGGTTTCCTGACCCGTCTCTGTCTGTCTATCTTTGTGCCTGTGTGCCTCGCTCTCTCTCTCTGTTTGTCTGTCTGTCTGTCTCTGTCTGTCTGTCTGTCTCTCTCTCTCTCTTGTAACGAGAGAAACACAAAGTACATGCGGTTGTTGTTGTTGTTGTGTTTTTTTTTCTCTACATTCAGCCCTGGCCTCAAAAACGGGACCAGAAAGAAGCAAAATTGATCATAAACAATCTCCATAGACACCCGCCTGTTATGTTGCGCGCAAAGACTGCAACTGGAAAAAAACAACAACAAAAAACCAGAATAATTTTCTATAAGTTACATTCCATTTGGAGGTCTTAATTGTATGTCCCTGTCTCCACCCCCCACCTCACTGTCACTGTGTTATGATGATTTCTTTTCTTTTCTTTTCTTCTTCTCTGAAATGACAGTCACGTGTTCTGGTACATGTGACGTTTTGTTGCATGTGATTGGTTGGTTGACTTGTACTGAACTATAAAAAAAAAATTAATAAAAAACATCCGGTGTTGTTGGGATTTTTTCGTCTGTGAAAAACTTGTGTTGGCTTGCTTGTTATGAATAAAGTTCGTGTCGGCTTCTTTTACATCGTCAACGTGTTTTTTTTTTTGGGGGGGGGGTTGTTTGTTTTTTGTTGTTGTTTTTTTGTTTTGTTTGTTTGTTGTTGTTTTGTATTTTGTATTTGTATTTGTATTTGTATTTCTTTTTTATCACAACAGATTTCTCTGTGTGAAATTCGGGCTGCTCTCCCCAGGGAGAGCGCGTCGCTACACTACAGCGCCACCCATTTTTTTGTATTTTTTCCTGCGTGCATATTTTATTTGTTTTTCCTATCGAAGTGGATTTTTCAGTCTACAGAATTGTGCCAGGAACAACCTTTTTGTTGCCGTGGGTTCTTTTACGTGCGCTAAGTGCATGCTGCACACGGGGCCTCGGTTTATCGTCTCATCCGAATGACTAGCGTCCAGACCACCACTCAAGGTCTAGTGGAGGGGGAGAAAATATCGGCGGCCGAGCCGTGATTCGAACCAGCGCACTCAGATTCTCTCGCTTCCTAGGCGGACGCGTTACCTCTAGGCCATCACTCCACACACAAAAAAAACAGAATAATTGTTGTTGTTGTTGTTGTTTTGATCACTCACTCACTGCTGACATTATCGTATGTGTCTTGCATCTTTCTTTCTCTCTTTCTATCTTTCTTTCTTTTTTCTTTTCTTTCTTTCTTTCCTTCTTTCTTTCTTCTGTCCTCAGCCTCCTTTTCGTTTCATTTCTTTATATCTTTCTCTGTTCTGGGTCTCTTCTACTCGAACTCGTTTTGTTTATCACTTTCGTTGTCTTAATCTGTAATTGCTGATATCTGTCTCTGTTTCTGTCTCTCTCTGTCTCTGTCTGTCTGTCTGTCTGTCTCTCTCTCTCTCTCTCTCTCGTTCTCTCCTCTTCGTTTTCATTGTCACATTTATTTCAGTTTATTCACCTTCTTATTATCATTATAATCACCCTGTTTCTTATCATCATCATCATCATCATTACCACCACCACCACCACCATCATCATCATCATCATCACCACCACCACCACCACCACCACCGCCGCCATCATCATCATCAGTACGACACGGCACGATACGAAAGGACTAATACAGGGTGATGAGCATTAACCTGAATGAAACACACACACACACACACACACACACACACACACACACACACACACACACACACACACACACACACACACACACACACACACACACACACACACACACACACACACACACACACACCACATCATGCAGAGCACCCTTGAGCAAAATGAATGAATGAATCAGTTAATCATTCAATCAATCAATAATCAACAGACATATGCAAGCAACTGTCGATTTTTTTTTTTTTTTTTTCAAAATTAAATGTCCCACAGCATGTTGATAATGATAATGATAATAATTAGTATTCATATAGCGCCGAATCTTGTGCAGAGACAAATCACACCTCTTTCACACCTGTCATTCACGCGCATGCATAACTCTAAACTTGAGAAACTGAAGACAAAGAAGAGGCGGGGGGGGGGGGGGGGGGGGGCTGTCATAGAAAGAGGTGGGCTTTAAGGCCAGACCTGAAAGAACTGAAAGCGGAGACCTGACGAAGCGAAAGGGGAAGTTCATTCCAAAAGCAAGGTCCAGAGACAGAGAAAGAACGGCGACCGACAGTGGAGTGTTTGAATCTGGGTATGCGTAAACAGAGTGGTTCCGAAGTCGATCATAGAGAGCGAGATGGAGTGTAGAGGTGAAGGCTGCCACAAAGATAGGAAGGGGCAGATTTGTGAATACATTTATAACATAGAGAGCTGATCTTGTACCTTATTCTGTGTGAGATAGCAAGCCAATGGAGATGTTGCAAAAGACGAGTGGTGTGCTCAGATCTTTTCTTTCTGAGGACAAGTCGTCGTGCAGCAGAGTTTTGTATGCGCTGAAGGGACTGAATGGATGAAGCAGGCAAACCAGACAATAGAGAGTTACAGTAGTCAAGACCAGAGAGAATGAAAGAAACAACAAGTCTAGATGTTGCGCTGTTAGACAGATATTTCCGAAGGGAACTGGTGCGCCGCAATTGACAATAGCAGGATTGACATGTCTGACTGATAAATTTTTGCATGGACAGTGAGTTGTCAAGGACAACACCGAGGTTCCTGACTGGGCTGGAAAGAGGGATTGATGTGCTGCCAAGTTTGATTGTGTCAGTTGCGATGAAAGAGAGTTTTTGTTTAGTTCCTATGATGATTGCTTCGGTTTTGTCCGCGTTCAATTGTAAATTGTTTTGAATGTCCAGAAAGCAGTCGGATATTTCTTGCAAGAGCGAGGGCAAATTTTCAGGGGTATAACTTTTCTGAAGTTGAGTGTCATCAGCATACGGATGATGACTAACACTGTGTCGGTTGATAATTTCAGCGAGAGGAGCAGTATACAGTGTGAACAGCACAGGGCCTAAAACAGATCCTTGTTGGACCCCGTGTTCGACTTTAACGACTTCAGATTGACAATTAACAATTTTACGGCCATCGAGCCAGCGAATTCATATCCAAACTGTGTCTGGGGCTCGGCAGGCATAGGAATCAAGGGCCCTGGACCCAGTTCCATTGCTTGGTTCTAACGTTTTGACAGTTAACTCTCCATACGAACGGCGAAAGAGACGACGTTAACAGCGTTTCACCCCAATTACCACCATCAAAATATTGCAAGCGGAAGGCTCTTGTACTGAAGAGGTGAATGTTGACAAAGAATACCACAATTCTGACGACGGAAGCTAAAGGTTGTGTCATTGAGACACCCACTGGACATCCGAGGGGTCCGTGTAGAGGAGAAGAGAGGACTGGCCGTTAAACGTGACTAAATGCCTACGTTGACCGAACTACGCCATGGGGCAGTTCCATACTACACACAGTTAGTAGCGGGTTACGACCATACTGGGCTCTTCCGTCCGAGCAATGGATCTGGCTCCAGTACTCTCCTTCCGCTGCTGTAAACCTCCCCAGGTGGTCAGGTACCCTTTCACACCATGTACCAGGGTGGAGGGGGTGGGGGAAAACGGGAGTTCTGTACCTCTCCCAGGGGGCACAACTCCATGCCGAAGCGAGCGGGGCCTCGAACCCTGACCCCTTGTGAACACTGAATCGGATGTCCAACGTCACGTCGGCTCCGAACATTATAGAACGCAAATATTGTCTATTGTCCATTCTGCTACTACT